>NW_028079436.1:2776236-3028688 GCF_014824575.4 Sturnira hondurensis | reverse complement strand
GAGCGTAGCCGAGCCGGCCCGCAGTCGACGGAGCCAATACGCACGCCGGGGCCGTAATTATTATTTATTTAAAACAATAAATACCACATGGTTCCCTTGTGTCCCAGTTATTACAATTAGGGTGACGTGATGAGACCCAGATATAGTAAAGCCGTACATAAGGAGCCTGTATTTTAGGTGATGAGTCCCGAAGAAATAAATGTGGGTTCTTACCTGCAGGAGTGGGCAAAGGGAGGTTTACATTTGTGAGTACACAAAACACAAAGTTTATTCTCGTATTTTTTTTTAACAAAACAACTGTAAACCCACTTTTGCCCACCCCTGTATGCTGTCTTCTGCCCCTGACCGAGTCACCTTGGACACCTACTGGGAAGGATCCTGAGTTCTTACTCTAACCCTTTGGAATATAAATAAATCTCTCTACAGAAAACATCAGAGTAGGGTCTCCAGCTTCACAGACCAAGCATGTCTCTAGTCTCTTTCTGCAATTCTCTCACTATTTAAATCCATCATAAATCAATCTCCAAGAGCTGTTAGTAGCAAGGGCCAAGTCTGAGTAAACTTTGTTCAAAACACCTGTCTGTGGTGAAAATGAATTAAGGAAATTTCAACCACACCAGAGTCAGGGGCGCCTGTAGGGGGAGCTCTCAGGCCCTGCAGGTCGTCTGTGGCCCCCAGACCAGGAGAAAGGAGCCTTGCATCTCCCACAGGAGGGTGTTTTCTACTTTCTCCTCTGCTGGGGATAGACCTGCCCATGAAAAACCACCACGCTTCAAACTCCCAGTTTCCTCCCATGGACTCTGTGTTATGACGGCTCCTCCCACCTTCCCCTTTGCTCCGTAAAAGAGCATTCTTCTCCTTTGTTCTGTGGGAGGGGTGTCCAACTTTTGGTGTCTCTGGGCCACACAGGAAGAAGGGTTGTTTTGGGCCCACGTTAAATACATTGCACCAACTAATCACACACACAAAAATCTCATCATGTTTTAAGTAAATTTATGATTTTGTGTTGAGCCACATTCATAGCCATCCTGGGCCGCACGAGGCCTGTCGGCCGCAGGTTGGACACCCCTGTCTGTGGTTTTGCCTAGGGTTTTGCCATAGCTCACAAGTCCAGAACTGCCATTCTTTGCTATTCCTGAATAAACCAATTTTTGCTGGCAAATTAACTTTTGTAACTTTAAGGTCCACATTGTACTGAAACAAAGATATTTTATCCACAGCCCCACATAACACTGTTTTTCCCCATATTTCTTTTCCAGAAACAGAGTTGAGTTAGAAAGTTGAAGTAAAATTTTCCAAATTTTATACGACTAGCAAGGGGAAGGTTTATGACTAAAACTGGAGCCTGTCTGAGGTAAAGGCTTTTTGGTGGCTAACATTGCTCGTCTGAAAGACAAACTAAAGGAGTTTTATGTATCAGTTATCAGCAGGCCTACACCAAGTAAAACTGAGCACATTACCATCTTACCTCCGGTTCCAAGGTTTTTCTGGGAATTAGACGTAGTTAACTACTTACTGGAAGAAGAAGGGAAAAAACGGTTTGACAAAAACAGGAAAAGGACTCTGGAATTGAGGAAGATTTTTTTGTTTCGGTTTTTGTCTTCATTTTGATTTTCTACAGTCTCATACTATGAATTCCTTTCTGAAGAGTTTCTTCAAATGTTGGAAGATTACTTCCCTCTCCACGGAACGTGCTCTCTCCCCGCTCGAGTAAAGGGCTTCCTTCCATCTGTGCTACTCTGGTGTGAGCTCAGAATACGGGCGCAGACAATACAATAGCAGGTACTACTCATGACCGTCCTGAAGACGCAAAGTAGCCCAGCGGTGAGTTTCCTTTTAAGTTCTGACCCAAAGCGAGGAACTAGCCTAGGAGGGGCATTTAATAGACTGTGTTTTGTTATCAATTTCCATGAAAAGAAAGACAACCTTCAGTCAGTTTGTCCTGTGTCATCTGTAGGTGACAGTATGTGACAAAGGCGTTATGGTTCTGATCACCTAAGTTTAATCTCTTTTTTTTGTCAAAAGGAATACGAGTTACCCATATGTTAAAATATTCTTCATTCTTGTGTTACAAAATTCTGCTGCAGTAAAATGACGAAAGTCGGTGACAACATCAAAACACTGCGGCACACGTGTCTCCAACCAACTTTTGTCGGCATGGGCACGTGCAGCGCACACGCGGCGCCGGGGAGATCACGCCGGGCCACAGCTGCTCCCTCCGAGCTGACTCTCCGTCTCGAAGGGCTCCGTGGGGCCAGGAATAGTCCGGTGATTGTAAGTTTGGTGATGAGGCGTGAGTCACCTGCGAATGAGTTTTTAGGTGAAGATCCTTTGGGTTATCGCCCTTGAGAATGGCTAGAGGAGGAAAGCTGGGAGCTGGGAGCTGACCGCTGCCAGCTCACTACCAGGCCCTGCCCCCAAATCACAGCCTTCCCACCCATCCCCGCACAAGCCCGAGTGCACTGTGCTGCAGTTGCAGGCTGGATCCACACATGGCCGGTGTTGGCCGAGACAGATTGCTAGAATCAGGGCAGGCTGGCCTCAGAGGAAGCTTCTGACAGCAGCTGTGCCCACAACTGCGCTCGCCACTTCTGTGTGGGGAGATACTCTTAGGGAGGAAAAGGAAGGAAGCTTTGAATTCCCTTTCACTATCATTTCTCCTCCTACCTCCCTCAATTGCCTGTTCTTTAGAACTTGAAATAAGTAGAGACGTGCTATAAACAATTCTCTTCTTTTATTTGTTCTATTAAAGAATGAGAGAAAGGTTGGCATGGTGGGTAGTAGGAGGTGTGGCACTGGGGAAAAAATCAGCCTTTGCTGTAGCCCTACTAGTTGTCAGACATTTTGCATACGGTCTTATGTATGTCTTTATAGCCCACACTAGGTGAGCATTTATTCAATCATTCATTCATCTACATTTGTTGAGTGCCTATTATGTACCAGGCACCATTTTAGGGGCTGATTATTGATATCTTTAACTTAAAGATAAGGATAAAAAATCTGTGAGCAGTTAAGTAACTTGCTCAAAATTGTACAGCTAGTGGGTAGAGAAACAGAGTTCAAATCTCAGACAGCTTGTTCCTGTGACCCCTGAGGATTTATTCTCTCTGGGTGAGCTCCATGACTCCTCCCAGTCCCTTGGCTGTTGCCAGATGTTGCTGGTGGAATTGGGGTTCTAGCCGTGTCACGAGGAAAGCATTCCAGGAGCCCTACTCGTGGGACATTGTGGCATGATAAGCTTTATCTGTGGCACCAGATGCAAAATCAAAGGAATGCCCCCTGGGTTTCCAGTG
Organism: Sturnira hondurensis; assembly: GCF_014824575.4. Classification (NCBI taxonomy): domain Eukaryota; kingdom Metazoa; phylum Chordata; class Mammalia; order Chiroptera; family Phyllostomidae; genus Sturnira; species Sturnira hondurensis. The sequence goes on along the minus strand of NW_028079436.1, from coordinate 3,025,395 downwards.
GTGCATCTCCATCCAACTATCCCGCCATGGAAATAGTCCAACCTTGCCTTCATCAGGCCCAGAAATAGAGTCATTGTCCAGCGATTCTGTGCCATGCCAAGACTAGTCCGACCAGCCTTCCTCCCCATCTGGCTGGCTTAGTCTGTGTTCCCAGCTGCACTCTGGCTGGCGCTGTGTCCGGGTCCCACATTCGGAGCCCACACCTCTGCTATGGGCCCCAAGAGGCTGCTATGGAGAGACAATGTATAAATGGGGTGAGCGTGTGTTACAGAGAGAGAGAAAGAGAAAGCTCTTCAGTTTTTTGTTGGTTGGAATTGTATTATCTTAGGCGTGGAAAGGGCCAGGTGCTTCTTCAAAGTAACCAATCAACTTCCCAAGCTTTTGTGGCTTCTAATGAATTTACTTTCTAACCAATCTATTTCCTAGATCTCCCACGGTTCTTTGTGCCTTATCCCACCAGATCCTCTTCCCAGGCTAGACAGACAGGCCTCTGTGGTTGCCATTTTGGCTCCCACTGTGCATGGGCTTAGCTCCCTCTTTGTTGTTCCATCCCAGTGATCTGCAGAGAAAGGACTGGTGGTTCCCTGGGGAGTATGTGAAGCTGTCCCTTCCTGGTGAAGCAAGCAGACTTCTGCTCCCTAGCTGATTATGCTTAAGACTGGCTGATTTCCTGTGCTTTCCACCTTTATTAATATCTACCTACCCACACTAACAGTAATTGTTGAGAAACTCAATAAGGAATCTAATGTACATAAACAGCCTATTAACTGGACCAATGTCTCCTGAATAATTAAAGCTGAAAGGATAGCTTGGCACAGTTTGTATGGGACCAAAACTGAACCAGCAGAGACCCTAAATGATGCATTTTCCATCTTGGTTTTTGGTTTCCTTCCGCATCACCTCCATTCTCCTGACCACAGGTACTGATCGTCCATGTCTTCTCTGATGCTGACAAGTCGTAAATTCCTAAAGGGATGCAGGTGCTTTGCAAGCTCTGCTTCAAGGACCCCTTCCAACCATATGATTAACCCCTAAACCCTTCCCAGGGAGACATTTACAGTTTCTAGTATCAGTTCATTCTGGACGCTTCATTAAGCCAAGTTTCACATCAAAGATTCCACTTAGAACCCGGATAATTTGTAACTTTTAAAAATAACCTATAATTTGTTCTGCAAGTAATTTTGTAAGTCAAAACTTGCTATACATTTGACTGATCCTTCTATTGGCACTTTTTATCTGTAAAAAACAATGCTTGTTATGATTTGTGACACGATGTGTAGAGACATTCAAGATGATTTTTTCCTGCTTCTTCTGTAAAAGAAAGCATGACATGTTTTGGTCAGTGGCTTCAAATTTTTAAATTTAAACTGTTCATGCATCCCGTTGCATTTTTTATATTGCGTAATGGCTACTCTTTGTACTTTTGAACATTTGCCTTGGTTTTTAATCAGTTATTTATTCAGGATTTAGAAGAATGGACCTTTTGCTCAGACGTCTTGAATGACATGATAATAAAAGTCAGTCTTCCAAAATGGTAACTTTTAAAAATTCTTTTTCTGATTTAATGGGAGTTTCTCAACTCTTCTGTTTTATTTGCATGGACAGGCACAGGAAGAACGGCTCTGGGACTGTAATTCACAACTAGTTCTTTCATTATGAGACAAATGAATTTTTCATAGCTTTCAGAAATGAATCCCCACCCATGAGACACTTAGAATGGAAAGAGAGCGAACGGAAATTCAGCCTTTTCAAAGTAACGAGGCAATGCAGAGTTGGAACAAAATATTCTAATGAAGCTGGGCAAATCCCTTAACTTCTAACATACAAACATCCCTCTTGTTTCGCTGTTAGATATGAGAAAATGCTTGTGAAAAAAGTCACTGGTTCATAAAGCAGTAAAAGGCAGACACTCTAGGGACACTGTCAGATATGTGATTACCTGTGGGCCTTTTTTTCTATTGAATATCATATTTAGGGGAGTTAGGAGAGAATGGAGACTGCATGGTGCCCAGGCGCTGTGCGTCCCATGAAGAAACCAGGGAAGGACTATTTTCCTTTCTCTCTGACTTGAGTGGGTGGACCCTCCACGAGCATCACTCCCGTTGGCCTTTGAGTGAGAGTCTACAATCTCTGTCTTCATGGAACGAATAGTTAAAATCCTTTTGGTGCTTCCAGAAATGCACATTTCCTGCCTGTGTTCTTCTGTTTTATCCACGTACTAAACAAGCAGTCACAATTTCGTTTTTCCAATTTCAGTAAAATATATTTTCTTTCATTATTCTTGCCTCATCTACAGTCTTGACATAGCTCCCTTTATTTTGGCAAGATAATAGATTTTTAATAAGTAACAGCACATAATCACAGCTCATTACTGATATCCCTTTTGGCACTTGTGATATAAACCATCCTGAGGGTAAGTTTTTTGTTCATATTATCAAGGGGGATTCCTTTTTGCTCCTTCTGTCCATCAAGACAGGCAGATCTCCTTGGTGATGTGCTTTCACGTCCAGTTCACCCTTGCACTTCGGGTATAGCCTCTGGAGTTCTCACTTCACGTAGGGCCTCCTCCTTAATTCCTATTCTGTAGGAACTGGGATTAGTTTTTGGTCCACCATTCCCAAGCACAAGTTCAGGGTCACCAGGGTCAGCAGCCACCTCTAGGTGAAAGCCCATTAGCGAGCACTCGCTTATCTCTATGAATTCCTTCTTTTACTTCAGTTTTTGGCCCCTGACTCTTGTGGGGTGGGAAGCAAACCATTTTACTGAGGAACTCTGAGGGAGGGCTGAACAGTTGGGAGGACAGTGAGATCTGACGGCCTCAGTCGGGCCAGTCACTCCTGTTTCGCAGTCACAGAAAGTCCCGTTTCTTATTCTCTTGCCAACTCAGGGAAGAATTTACATGGATCAATATTTATTTTTCATACATTTTACTTGCTTTCCGTGGGGATGATGTGTGGAGTATGTACATACAGACACAGAAGCTTAAACTCCTTTTCCCAGTGCCTTACCGTGGCTCGTTTCCATAGGTGACTTCAGTGGGGGCCCTACTGTCTTCCTGGGACGGGGAAGAGAACAATACTGAAGAACAAAGCATGTATTGATATTCCAATGACTTATTTAGCCCTGATAATCATTGTAAAAATTGTAAAAGGAATGAGAAAATGGTACAAGAGTGCAATAAGTTTTAGGAATTTGAGAATCAGCATACTTCAACCAAAAACACGAAATAATTGAAGGTTAAGGAAAAGAATATCCATTATGTGGGGGGTTGGAACCTTTCATTGGGCCCTTCTCTGGTGTTCCTTTGGGCATTTCTATCAAAAGGTGGCATGACTTTGTCCTATACACGAATTGCTGTAGATTTTTTTCTTACCTCTTTTCACACTTACCAGACTGTCTCTTTGGGGGGCCACTTTCTTATTTTTCCAAATCTTCTACTTCCCTTTATTGATTCTGCTTAAATTAGTTGCACAATCTGTTTCCTTCTCTCTGCCTATAGTTCTCCCAATTATCTCCTTCTCACTGGAAGCCAACACTAGACAGACATCTTGCTCATCGACTTCTCGCTTTTTTCCTCACCTTACCTCCCACATTTTTTGTACCACTCCTTGGTGGAAAAATTTTATAAAAATGTTTCTCTTCTCAATTAACAAAATACCGGCAGCATATGAAGACCCTTGGAAGCCTGGGGAAAAAAAGAATTATTAAAAGTGTGCTGAATGATAGTCATTTTTAAAATGAAGGATGACTACACACAGACTGATGGTCACCAGGAGGGAGGGGGTTGGGAGACTGAGTGAAAAATGTGAAGGGATTCAGCAGTTACAAAATAGCCATGGGGATGTAAAGTACAACGTAGAAAATACAGTCAAAAATACAGTCAATAATACTCATGATAACCAGGGATGGGGTCATAACTAGGTACTGGAAATATCAAGAAGAAACACTTTGTAAAATACATGATCATCTATCCATGATGCCATACCTCTGACACAACATATAAAATTATCAAAGGTAAACTCTCATTGAAAAAGTAAAAATAATACAAAGGATACCTAATAAAAGCAAAGATCTATCTGGTTTTACCAAATACGTGAAGTCAGTCGTATTCTCCGTGTTATTTCAGTAACATATGACAAAAACAAGGATCTCAAGCAACAGCAGTGAGAAGAAGAATTCCACGGAGTAGAATCAATTTTTGCTGCTCATAGCGGGTACACTGAAGTGATTGCACCTTGTGGAAGCATCCGAGAGGAGGTGGGTCCATGCTGGCGGTGAGCATGGCTGGGCCAGTGTCTGGGGTCTCCTTAAGAGTGAATGCATTTCTAAGAGTAAAATGTCATTTTTAAAAAGTTGTGGAATGTTCTGCATGAACATTTACATGTCCATGGCACTTTGCAAGTCATCACCTGGGTTAGCACATTCAATCCTGGGTTCCAGCGGTGGCTGTAATAAGATCAGCTGTTTCCCTCCATTTCTCAGGTGGGGAAGCTCAGGCTTAGCCCATTAGACGAGTTTCCCAGGATCGCGCAGCTGACAGGTGCGAGTACCAATATTTAAACACACACATGCCCGACTCAGATCTGATCTCTTAACCAAAATGCTCCTTAACCTTAAGCCAAAGGTGGAACAGAAACCAGCATTATGTGTGATTAGTGATTTTTGTGTGTCTATGCCTAAAGGAAGATTCCTTAGATGCCGCATTCAAACTTAAATAGATCTAAGAGAAAAATTTGTCAATCTTCATTTCATAGACAAGGAACATGATTCTCAGAGAATAAAAGAATTAGTTTTTAAAAAAAGCATTCGTTCAAGAATGTCATTTGTCTTTGTGGGATTATATCCCTAAACCACTCTGATGGCAAGACCATGACTTTCTTCAGTCCCAGGCTCTGTTCTTTCCCATACACCTTCTTCCCCACTGACTTCTCACAACTCTAGGAAGTTGGACACTGACAGTAGTCTGAACAAAGGTACCGTGTATTCAGAATCCCAACTAACACCTGGGTACGCTTCCCAGAGGGAAGAGCACAGTAGCTACTGTTTTTCTCTGGGTTTGCGTTTCCATCAGAGGGTTGCCGCTCTGTTTTCCAGGAGGAAAACCCAGGCGAGGGTGCTCGCTAGCCCATTCTGTCCCTTTCACTCACAGATGTCCTACCTCGGGGAGGAAGTATGACTGTGCTTGCTCTCTTGGCGCCCAGGTTATTTGTATTACGAAAACATTCTTGAGCGTTCAGAACATCATACGCTAGATAATGGTACCATCTTCAGTGCAGGTATTGTAAAATTTGGTGGTGTTTATATCAGAGGTTTTGTTGTTGTTTTCAGCAACTATACAGGTGAAGGAACAGCCTATTCAGCCTCTCTTCTTGACACCATGGGGGGCTGGAGCCTTCGTGTTTGGAGAAAACTGGTTGAAATGAGTCCACAAAGAATACTTCGCATTTAACAACACAAAGCCCTGTGCATTTAAGGTGGCCGCAGAAAGTTGTGAAGTGATCTAGTCCAATGATTTTCTCTGGCACCCTCACACTTTTCAAACATTGCTGCACCCCTGAAGTTCTTTCGTTTTTCCATTGTGTCTGAAGACTGCGGCCATATCCCTAATAGAAACCAATACAGTCAGGAGAATTGCTCACTATGGATTTGAGGTCTTTATGAGGCTTTTTGGATAGGCAAAGGCATTTTCTGATCAATAAAATGTCTTGACAAACAGATCTGCCATGTACAAAGGAAACCTCCATCATGGTCAAGACCACAGTGGGGAGGTTTTACTTTATTAAATGCGCATTAAAGTGTCTGCCATGGAGCATCCCATGCTCATTTTTCTGGAACCACTGAGGTGAAATAATTTACATGGTAAGCAAAAGACTTGCTTACAGGCTGCTTTTTCTTTTTTTTTCTTTCTTTTCTCTCTCTCTTTTTTTTTTTTTTTTGGCAGATTTCAGCAGGGTAAGATTCCTTCATAATCAAAATGTGACTGAATATTGAATCTTACTCCCTGGGAAATTATCCTCAACTCTCCCCAAGTTAAAGAGAAAGGCTTCCTATTAAACCTGCCACGTTGTTGATTTCAATTTTCCATCTGCTAGGAAATGACTTTCCTCCTGACTGTGCTCTGTTTTTCCCTGTGTTGGAGTAGTGGAGTAGGAGAGAGGGTTTCAGGACAATAACTCCACAAAAATTGCACGGATACTATGTAATGTATGTGTAGCTTTTCTAACAGTTTCAAATCACTTCCTTCCGCTTCCTTTCTTTTAGGTACAAATCTACATTTTAGTCTTCTTCCTATAGCAAGCATGCTTAGGGCAATCAAAGGAGGGCAACCCAAATCAAAGGAGGGCAACCCAAAAGCAAAGAGTGCAAGTACAGATACAGGTAAGAAATGTATTATTTGTGTGTGTGTATGTGTGTGTGTGTGAGAGAGAGAGAGAGAGAGAGAGAGATAGAGAGAGAGAGACAGATGGGTAGACAGATTCAGGTAAAGATGAAGTTTACCTTTGACACGATCACATTCTTCACTGTAGAGTGTACTTAATGTATACTTTTCCTTTCTTCTCTTATTCCTCTGTTTTTCTTCATTTGACAAATATTTAACTTCCCCCTTCGTGATGAGTCATTGGCTATTAACCATCACTTTATTATGAGTCAGTAGACATGTTACTTAAATGTTAATAGGTTTAAAAACTCTACCTAGACAAATAAAATAAGAAACCACAATTCTGAAGACTTTTATTTCCAATATAAGGGAAACATTGAACAGTTCGAAAATTCCTGGTCTCAAATTCATGTAACTTTGGGCTCACACTCCCTGTTTTTAGCAACTTTTTGCGCAGCTCTGCTTTTTACCATCTTCTACCACTTCCTTCTCCATCAAGCTGACCTTTTATTTGAATGGGTTTTCCAGAAGGAACTTGATGTAATAGAGGAAATCTATTGTTAGAAATGGTTTCAGATGACAGCTTTGCAGTATTGGTGAAATTTATGCTGTTACTTAATTGAACAGGAATAGTCAGTTTAATGAGGAATTTTTTATATTACTTTATGTTAATCTGGCAAAACCAGGATAACTCATCACCAAGGTTTTAGGTAAATATTAAGCTAACGAGACGGAAGAAAGTTGAAGGAGGTGAGGGTTCTAGTTTGCCAAGATGGTGAAACAAAACGAGCTTCAGGCTCCGTTCTCCAAAATGAACCCTGGGGACATTATAGAAGAACGGGAACTGTGGATTTAGGGAACAGAACACCCCTCCCTGGCCACCTTCCCTCCCAGACAGGAGACCTTCTGAAAACCGGTTTGGGCAGAATGGCTGGGGAGGGGCAGCCTGCCCCAGAGGAAAGCCAGAGGCAGAAGGTGGGAGAGTGTGTGAGAACAGGGGTTTTCAAATGAGGTCCTCAGACCAGTATGATCAGCATCACTTCAGAACTCACTCCAGCTGCGAACTTTTGGCTAATCCCAGACCTACTGAATCAGAAATGTAGGGCGGGGCCTAGCAGTGTAGGTTTTAACGGGCCATCCTGGCAATTCTGATATATGCTAAAGTTTGGGAAAAGGAAGGGTCTTTAAGCCTCTCTTGCCTTTTACTTGCTTTGCCTGGAGACCATCGTGGCCTGTGATCTTTAGGACAGACACCTGCCTCTCCGTGGGAAGGGAGAGGGTCGGGTCGCTGCCTATGCCCAGCCTGTTACAGAGGTGCAGCAAGACCTGCACGGGCACGGCATTCTTAACACAGGTACAGACTGACGGGCTCTTCTCCAACTTCTGTTCTCCACTAAAGCCCTCCAGTTACAGCCCAGGGTCCACCTCCTGTGACGATTCACCTAAGGCTTTAAAGAAACCTGATTGGAGTAGCTGCCTGCCAGAGGGTCAGTCAAAAGGTCACCAAGGATTCTGGGACCTCACCTTTGCCTGCCCCACACCCCCCCCACCACGCCCGCACCTGGACTGATCCACCTCTGTGCTTAACCTTGTGCCACTCTCCACTGACCACACAGAACAGCTGTTGTCCCCGGAGAACTTGGGGCCACCAGACACCAAGGTGACCCCAGAGAGTGACGTCACCGAGAGGGGGCCCTGGGTCCTTTCTAAGTTCCCTCCCACGCAAGGACTGCACACCCAGCAGTTGCATGGGAACAGGATCCGAACTCACAGGGATCCGAGCCCCCCGCACCACAGAGACCCGGACAGACCACCCCAGAAGGGTAAGAGAAGCGCCTACGCGTGGGCTGCATGCGCACCCCTAGGCCAGGGTACACGGCCTGCAAAGGCCGCGCCCTTGGCAGGGGAACAGGGCGGGGGGGCTACTCGGGTGTCCCTGTACGGGGGGTGGAAGGGGCATCTGTGGGGCTCCACCGCTGCTTTCTGAGTGGGATAGGGACCTCTGAGAAGGGTTGGATCCGGGATGAGGAGGCCTGCAAATTATACAATTTTATATCGTAAAAAGAAAGACGAAATCACAAAACAAAATCAAATGTGAAAAGGAATTTTGTTTAGGATTAAACCAGAAATCGCAATAAAATACACATTTTTAAAAAGCTGGCAGATGTCACAAACACCACTAAATTATAAAAAATAATTGTATATTTTTATTTATTTGTATTTATTGTACAAGTACAGCTTTTTAATCTTGATTATACTTTTCTTACATTACCACCTAGCCCCCTTATGCCCCCTCACCCCCACAATCACAACACCGTTGTCCATCACCACGAGTCCTCTTCCTCAGTCCCCCCACCCCTCACCTCCCCCTTCCACTAGCTGTCACCCTGTTCTCCATCTGTAAGTCTGTCCCCATTTTCCTTGTTAGTTCCTTTTGTTAGTTCCGATTCCACTTATGAGTGAAATTATGTGGTATTTGTCCTCTCTGCCTGACTTAATTCACTCCGCATAATGTTCTCTGGATCCATACATACTGCCACAAAGGGTAAATTTTTCTTCTTTTTTTTTTTTTAACAACCAAGTAGTATTCCATTGTGTAAATGTCCCATAGTTGTTTTATCCACTCATCTACTGATGGATGTTTGGGCTGTTTCCAAATCTTGGTGATTGTAAATAATGCTGTAGTGAACACAGGGGTGCTTATAAAGTTCTTTTGAGTTAGTGTTTGGGTGCCTTTGGATATATTCCCAGAAGTGGGATCACTAGGTTGAAAAATAGACCCATATTGAAATTTTTTAGGAATCTCTATACTGCTTTCCACAGTGGCTGCAACCAGTCTGCATTTCCACCAACGGTGCAAAAAAGTTCCCCTTTCTCCACATGCTCACCAACACTTGTTGCTTGTTTAGTTATTCATAATAGCCATTCTGACAAGTGTGAGATGATATCTCTTTGTGGTTGTAATTTGCATTTTTCTGATGATTAGTGACTGAGCACCTTTTCATATGTCTATTGCCCATCTGTGTGTCTTTTGGGGAGAAGTATCTATTCAGGTCCTTTGCCCATTTGTTTTAATTGGTGTTTTATTTCTTTTGGTGTTAGTTTTGTAAGTTCTTTATACATTTTAGGTATTAACCCCTTACCAGATATATTGACGAATATGCTCTCCCATTGTGTGGGTTGTCTTTGTATTTTGTTGATGATTTCATTTGCTGTGCAAAAACTTTTTAGTTTGGTGAATTCTATTTGTTTATGTTTTGCTTCCCTTGTTTGGGGAGATATATCTGATAAAATAATGCTATTAGCAATGTCTAGGATTATGCTGCCTATATTTTCTTCTACAGGTTTTATGGTGTCAGGTCTAACAGTTAAGTCTTTGACCCATTTTGAATTTATTCTTGTGTATAATGTAAAAATGTGGTCTAGTTTAATTTTTCTGCACATATCTGTCCAGTTTTCCCAGCACCATTTATTGAATAAACTACCTTTAGCCCACTGTATGTGTTTGCTTCTTGTGTTGAATATTAATTGACTGTAAAGGTGTGGGTTTATTTCCAGGCTCTCTGTTCTATTCCATTGATCTATTTGTCTATTTTTGTGCCAGTACCATGCTGTTTTGATTACTATGGCCTTACAGTATAGTTTGATCTTAGGTAGTACAATTCCTCCAACTTTGTTCTACTTTCTCAGGATTGCTGTTGCCATGCAGGACATTTTGTGGTTCCATATAAATTTTTGAAATACACTAGTTCTGTGAAATATATCATTGGCATCTTGATAGAAATTGCATTGAATCTATAGATTGCTTTGGGGTATTTTATTGTTAATTTGGATGCTTTTCATTTCCTTTTCTTCTCTTCTTGCTGTGGCTAGGACTTCCATTACTATGTTGAATAAGAGTGGTGAAAGCAGACATCCCTGTCTTGTTCCTGCTCTTAAGGGGAACACTTGTAGTTTTCGCCCAATGACTATGACGATAGCAGTGGGTTTCTCATATGTGGCCTTTATTATGTTTAGGTATGTTCCCTTTAATTCCACTAAGTTGAGAGTGTTTATCATAAACAGGTGCTCGATTTTATCAAAAGCTTTTTCTGCATCTATCAATATGATCATGTGGTTTTTATCCTACATTTTGTTTATGTGGTTTATCACATTTATAGATTTGCAAATGTTACACTAACCTTGCATTCCCAGAATAAACCCACTTGATCATGGTGTATGATCTTTTTGATGTATTGCTGGATCTGGTTTGCTAATATTTGTTCAGAATTCTAGTATCTATGTTCATCAGTGATACTGGCCTATCATGTTGTTTTGTAGTGTCTTTATCTGTTTTGGAATTAGGGTAATGCTGGCCTCGTAAAGTGAGCTTGGCGGGTACAGGAAACACCGGGAGCATGTGGTGAAGTGTATGTCTGTCTGACCATCATGCTGTCATCACGTAATTGAACAGAATATAATATTGAATGTAAACTATAATAAAAATATAGATGTTTATTCTAAATAAAACAATCTGAATCTGCACTATTGGAGTTTTCATTTTTAATATACAAGGCCCTTTTGAAATCATAGAACAGTTTTACCTTCAATAGAAAATACTGAGACGTGGGCCTCAGACATTAGATCTGGAGCTGAACCCCAGTCCCACCACTGGGTGAGCCCAAAAGGTCACCTAACACTCCCGCGCCCTGGTCCTCAGTGAGACGACACAGACAACACTGACTTCTGGATTGGCAGAGTAAACCACAGCCCCGGATGCACCTGCGGTGTTTAGAAACAGTAGCAGTTGAGCTAGTGGCTCACCCATTCAGCAGCATTGAAGCGCCTTCTAAGAGCCGAGCACTGGGTGAGGCACAGAGAATGCGGCCGACCTCACGGAGCCCTAGTCTTCGCGGAGACAAGTCTTTTCAGTGGTTGGTGTTCAGGTCAGTGGAGCTGGGGGGATGGACCGCAGCTTGTTTCTAGGCCATGGATTCCCCCCTCGGCATCATTATCTTTCCTGAAAGAGCGCTCTGATGAGACCGTGTGCCCCCCGCGTCTCCCACCCTGTGAATGAGAACTCAGTGCGGGTGCAGTCAGCCTCCTGCCTGGGGGTCCTCAGGGCGGGGGAGGAAGGCGCAGCGTGGGTGGGCGTGGGGAGCAGCAGGCGACCGTCTTGGTGCGGAGCGGGTGCCGCTCCTGCCTCAGTTGTCTGCTTCTCAACGTCTTGCCTCCTTGTCATTAAGGTAATGATGTCATACCATGTTGACGTCCTGCTTTGGAGAAAGTCCTAAGGAGACATTCTCAACACCTGTGCCATTTTCATAAATAATTGTATCCCTACACCTGCTGGCTGGGTAAGGCAACAGAGCCAAAGCCGCTTCCTCTCACTGAAAATTGGAACACACTCAGTCGGCCATGTTTCTGTTCTTCCACAGCAGAAAGTGTGCAAGGAGCTGGCAAGTGTGAGTCTCTGGCAAGAAGGAAAAGCAGAGATTTAAATGCACAGTTTTCAAAAGGAAGCTTCACTCATCGCATTGTAACTGAAATTGTATGAAATTTTATTTAGTGAAGATGTGTCTTAACTTGCTGGATGAGTATGGGGCTAAATATTAAATGTGTATAGATTTTGAGTAACTTAGTGCACAAGGAAAGGTTTGATATTTAGTCATTCTATTGTTAATAGTTTTCAGTAAACAAAACCATATCCTTTTTATTTCATGTAAATTCAAAGTTATGTATGTATTAACATTTTAAGATTCCAAATTGTGTTTCTGAATACATAGCAAGAAAACAGAACTCACATATTAAATATGTTTTTTCGCTGATTGGTATCATTCTATGGTTTTTTTTTTACTTTTTTAAATATCTCTATGCCCTTACATATTTTCCAGAGTCATATTCTAAAAGTAAGCGTGCATAATTTTTATAATTTTATGTGAATACTTTTAAAGATTTTATTTATTTATTTTTAGAGAGGGGACAAGAGAGAGAGAGGGAAACATCAATGTCCCGTTGCCTCTCATGCGCCCCCTACTGGGGATCTGGCCTGCAGCCCAGAAATGTGCCCTTGACTGGGAATCCAACCCACAACCCTTTGATTTTTTCAGGCCCGCACTCAGTCCAGTGAGCAACACTAGCCTGGGCCATATGTATTTTTTTTTTAATGTGAATCCTCAAAGGTAGGCTCAGAAACAAGGCTGGAAATCATCTGATCTCATTTCCCAAACTTCACTCATTTGTACAACTTCCTGCTTTTTTGCCAAAATCTGTGTGTTACCTTCATCATATGTATTTTAAATCATTTATTACTTCAAGACTTGAACTGAAAATGAGATTCTACATCCCAATCTTACCTGGGCAATGGTCATAATTCTCATGAAGAAAAGGAAAGCATAAAATAAATATAAGGGACATAATATTAAATTCCAGCAAATATCATTTCTTATAAAAAGGTTCTGATCCTGAAGTTACTCTACTTTTTGTGTAAAAAAGAAGAAGAGCCAGAGTGTGAGGGAGTTAAAGACAACCTAGCACCAAACTGAGTTTCTCTTTGTAATAATCAAAAATGCTGAAGTGGAATCAGAAGGGAATTACGTGATGACAGTGTGAGTCTGTGTCAATCTCGACACCCTTGCTGCTCACGAACACTTCCTGTGCTATTGCATCTCCCAGGCTGTGGGGACCTGTGGTCTAAGCCGGCGCGGGCAGATGAGTGAGTATGAGCACTTCTAAAAGACTCCAAGTTGCAGTGCCCACCATTCCGTTCTCCATGCTGCACAGGGATCCCCGAGGTCACTGTACATCCCAGTCCCTCCCATCCAACTTCACACTCTTGTCCCCGCATGATCCTTATTATCACATCCCTTTTCCACTCCAAGGTGTCCTGAGTTGGGACAATTCGCTGTAGAGTCAGCAGGTGGATGGTTCAACTGTCCATCCTTTTCTGAGTCCCTACTCTGGACCTGGCTCTGGGGTAATGACTGGAATACAAAGGTGAGTAAGACACTTCCCAGCCCCCAAGAACTCAGGAAGGGAAGATCAGGGCAAGGAGGGCAAGGGACCACTTAATGCCGACACCAAGTGATGTGCTGTTCGGACCAGAGGGCAGGAGGACAGGTGAATGAAAGGAACACGGCAGGTTCCTCGATGCAAAGGGTGAGCAGATCAGCTACTCGGTGACGTAAGAACCAGTGAACCAGCTCCGAAGAGGCAGATGGGTCTTTCCTGTTTAAAACAATGTATTGACCTGCATGTCTACCTGTTCAGGAAACTGGGGTGAAAAGGACTGAAGTGAAAAAACACATACAGTTTCTAACTCACATTTCTTCAGTGGCTATAAGAAAACCTGCCCTGCTTGGTGAGTCTTGTAACAGGTAGAGATAGATAAAAATAGTTGTAGAGGAAGAATACTCTCCACAATTGAGTAGATTTAAAACTTAAATCAGATCATATTACTTCCTTGTTTAAAACCCTTCTTTGGTTCATCATTGTTCCCAGAGTCAAACCCACCCCCCCTCCCAAGGCCCAGGAGTCTGCCCTTCATCCGCAGCCCCACCTCCTGCTGCTCACACTCCAGCTCACTCAGCTTCAGCTGCCTGGGCCTTGGCTATTCCCTCTGCCTGGAGCGCTCTTCCTCCAGAGCTTTACTAGTCTGACTTGTATGGAGGGACAGGCCCCCTGAGACTGACAGCAGCCCAGAGGGAAGCAGCAAAGCCAAAATGTCAGGAGAGGGGGTTCCTGCTGTCACAGAGCAACCAGACTATGGGCTGTGTGACAATAGAAACTCTGCCTGCGTCACCCCTGCCGTGCCCTAGAGCCTGGAACAGGCCCAGCATGCTGGGCCCTGGCCTTCCCCCACTAAACCACATCTATTACTATTGGGAATCCTTCTAATAAAGCCCAAGTGTTGCACCACTGCACGCTTCTCCAGCTACAGGATGCCCGCCCCAATTCTGTGCATAGAGGATAAAAACAGAGTATCCAATATATCTTTATGTAGCATCAAGTTTACTACAAAATTTAAAAAAAAACAAGTACTTTAATAAGAACTCCCACAAATGTGGGAGCAAAGAAGAGCAGGGAAGGGGGGAAGTGTCCCAGGAAAAACAGTCCAGTCTCTGAAGTTTCATTAGGTGGGGGCTGAGGGCTGGACCCACAGTGAGGGCGGCCTCTCTTCCTGACCCCCAGGGGGCTCCAGGCCATCCTCCAAGCTCAGCAGATATCCTGGATAAGATGCTTCTGAAGGCCACTGAGATGCCGATACCCTCCTGATGTGAATCCTGTACAGGAACCCTGCGGCGGTTTGCACACATCCATCATCCTCGGGACCAAGTCCTCTCACCTGCACACACAGGGTGTGTGTCTGGCAGTGCTCTCACCAGCAGCTGTCTGTGTGCTGCCTCTGGCTGGTCTCCCGAACCAGTGACCGGCCTCCCTGAAGCTCAGTACCTCCAGGTTCACCATTTAAAATGTAGGGAGTGCAGCCCCTGTGGTGTGGCTCAGTGGGTTGGGTGTCATCTTGCAAGCCACAGACAGCGTCCTTGGTTGGATTCCCTCTCAGAGCACTCACCTGGCCAGACCGCTGGTTGGGTGCCTGGGTCCTCAGGTTCTTCTTAAAATGTATCTGCTATAGGCCGACCACCTTTTTTATTCATTACATCAGCATAATTCTTTTTTTCCTAGTGAACAGCCTACAGCATATACCTTTTTTTAAAAACCTGAGGGCTCTTTGAGCCACCCCCTGCCAGCCATGGTGGAGGGCAGAGGGAGAGCCTGGGGTCCCACCACCTTGCTCTGAAGTTTGTTGGCAGGACCTGCTGCTGCTCCTGCTGCTGCTGCTGCTGCTGCTGCTGCTGCTGCTGCTGCTGCTGCTGCTGCTGCTGCTGTGGGAGGTGGGGGAGCCCCAGGACCACACTGAAGGGCTGGGCCGGCTAGGGGATTGGTGGTCCTTGCATCTAGGGTGGGTGGCGTGGTGGGCACCATCTCTCCTGGGATGCAGGTGGAGGAGTAGCTGGAGTACAGGCTGGGTGCAAGGGAGGGGGACATCTTCACTTCCACTCTGGGTGGGGTACCTTCTCTCCTGGCTTCCTTGCCACCTGGGGAAGGGCTGGAACTTGAGTCCAGGCTGGGTGCAGGGCTGGTGGAGGGGATGGAAGTCTCAACCTCTGTGCTGCAGGAGGTGCTGGTGCTGGGGTCAGAGGAGGGTCAGGGTCTTACCTTTATGGTGTGGCCCTGCATCTTGGCTGTCTTCTTCCTGAGGATCAGGTATGTTCCCATGACCCAGTTGTATGTATTTTGTGTCAATGTATTTCTCGCCCTTAAGACTCATTTCCTTCATTATTTTGGCGACCTGGAGGTCACTGTCTCCCCAGGACGGCTCACTATAGGACCTCCTTTCCTCATCCTCACCCATGTTCACCCACATGTCTTTCATAATGTCATCTATGGTGGGTCTCTGGCTGGGGCAATAGTCAACATTTTGTGTAACAGGTCTTGAACTTCCGCTGATGTAAAATCTGATAGATGTAGCCTTTTACTGTATATTTCTTGTGTTACTTCCCCTGTGGTGTCCCCCACGAACAGCTCATCCCCCGTCACCATGTGGTAGAGGATGACCCCCAAACCCCAGACATCCGCCTTGGGACCATCGTACACCTGATGCTCTAAAATCTCTGGTGCCGTGTATGAGAAGGTGCCACAGATGGTTGTCAGTGTATAATTAGTAAAGTCCCTACTAAAACCGAAGTCGGCCACCTTTATATTGAGGTCCTCGTCTAGAAGGATGTTTTCCGGCTTCAGATCACGATGAACGATGCCCTTCTGATGACAGTAGTGAAGGGCTGAAATCATCTGCCTGAACATAGGCCGCGCCTCGTGCTCAGTTTTGCCGCCGCACTTCTCCAGGTGATCGTAGAGGTCGCCTCCTCTGGCGCGTTCCATGAAAAGAATATGTTGGTTCCAGGTGGTGATCACTTCAAATAGTGCAGTGATATTCGGATGATGTAAGGTCTTAAGAGATTTCATTTCCTCAGAGGGTCTAATCCTGCCCTGCTTCCTAATGCGTTTCATGGCCACCTCAGTCCCAGTGAGCCAGTGCCAGGCCAGTTTAATTTCTGCAAAGGTCCCCTTGCCAATTGATTTAAGGGGTATATAATCACCAATGAGGCGTGTCTTACTGACGACGGTGGCTACAAAGTCATTAGACATGGTGACTTCAAAATAGAAACCAAAAATAGAAACCAAATAAAATAAAATAATTTTTAAAAATTGAGATAAAATAAAATAAAAACAATCAAAATAACAAAATCAAAATAAAATACAAAAAATAAAAATATAAAATACAGCAAAATTTAAAAATAAAAATACTAAAAAATATTTAAAATCATAAAATCAATACAGAAATATATAAATTATAAATAATATATAATATATTATTTTATATAAATATAAAAATAATGTCAGGTAGTAATATAATAAAATATATAGTAAAATAAAATTATATAAATGTAAAATTAAAATATTAATATAAAAATAATATATAAACAATATATACAAATAAAATCTTAAAAAGTAAAATAAAATGGAAAAAGTGAAAGTAAACAAAGCAAAAAAATGAGAAGAAAAAGAAAAAAATGAGAAAAAATAAAACAAAAATAGAAATAAACAAAAACAAGGAAGGGAGAAAGTTTGTCCACGTCCAACAGGTCACCTCCAACAGCTTCCTGGGCTCTAATGTACAAAAACTTCAGCCCAGCCAGGAGCTTATATAGGGGCAGAGGGTCGGTGACCCATCACAGTGGGGCCTTCTGAGGTCAGAGCAGGAAGTGGACCAGTGGCAGCTGGGGATAAAGTACCGTGGTTTTCTCACCTTTTGGTTTCATGACAGTTTTTCTCTGGAAAAAAATGATAAAAGGGTCCCAAGAAAGTTTTTTTTACAATATTGGGTATTAGGATTGATATTTACTTTATTATAAATGATCATCTAATTGCAGCCAAGATGGAGGCATAGGTAGAAACCCTTTGCTTCCTTGCACAACCAAAAGGAGGATAACAACCAATCTAAAATCAATAAACAACCAAAAGCACCAGAAAATCAGACTGTGTGGAACTTCGCCAACAAAGGAATTAAAGAAAAAATCAACCAGAACAACGAAATCAGTAAGGCAGTGGACCATGTGGGCCAAGTCAGAAAAACTGGAGCCGTGCAGCAGACCTTGGGGACGGGCTGACTGCCGAGCTCTGGGCTGACTGCTGAGTTCTGCAAGCTGCGCAGGAGGAGCTGACTTAAGGAGACTCAGAGATGGCTGTGGGCTACAGCAATTGCAGCGGTAGGAGAAGCTCCCAATCTCACACGAGAGTCCCTGGAAAAGTGCACAAGTGATGAGCGGGTGATCCACACTGTTCCCTTTCTGGCCCCTCCCCCACAGGCAGCACAGCAAGGAGGGTTGCCCTGCCCTGGTGAGTACCTAAGGCCCTGCCCCCTTACAACCTATCAGCTGCACCAAGACAAAGAAATATGGCCCAAATTAAGGAACAGGGTAAAGCCTCAGAAAGAGAACTAAGTGAGGAAGATATCACCAACCTATCTGATGGAGAATTTAAAGCCCTGGTAAATCAAAATGCTCACAGATGATTGAGCTTGTTCAAAAAATGAGAGGGAAAACCTCACAGGCAAATCCTTTAAAGACACCTTGTATGTAAAGTTGAGACTTTAGGAGAGCAATAATGAAGGGAAATAATGACTAGACTAATAACTTATGCACATGATTAAAACACTCGATGTGCTGCAGTAGCGAGCTTTCTTTGAGGATGAGTCTGAATATAACGTGCCAGAGGCTCCCCTGAGTGTCCTGCCTGCTCCCTCTGTCCTGCCATAAAAGGGCAGACTTGGACCCAACATGTCACCTGACCTCTGTACCTCTGCAGAAGTCCTTTCACTCAGAGGCTTCCAAGTGTTGTCACACATGTAAATTAACCAGCCTCATCATCACTCCTCTCCCCAGAGATGGTTCCTTTCGGTAGCACAGACATTTCCCTACACTGTTACTCAAAGTCCCCTGAGAGGTCCTTGTGGGATGTGGAAACAGATGTCCCAAGTGGAAAGGTACCTTGCAGCCTCACTGCACATCCCATCTCATTGCCTCCTTTGGCAAGTACCTCTGGAGGGAGGAATCATCTTCTTTAATCTTTACAGCAAGGCCCCTACCAGATGGCTTTTCCTCGGGCTCACCAAGTGCCCACAGTCCTGGAAATCCAGTTTCAGCCTGTCTTCTTTGTATCTTGTCTGCCCCAGATGCTGAGTGAGGGAAGACATGTTTATTTCATTAAATAGAGAGTTGGCCTTATTTTCTTTTGTTCCCCCAAACTCTTCTATTAATCCATGACCAAATATTTATTCAATATTTACTTCGTTGCCACTCACTGTGCTGGACACAGGGACCACTGCAGTCATGCCTCTCCCTTCACGGGAAGGACAGACAGTGACCAAGAATCAGGTGTCCTGAGGTCAGGGCTGTGAAGATGACAAATGTGATGGGCTGGGTGAGGCAGTAGGAGCAGTGGGTCAGTGAAACCCTCTCCAAACAGGTGGTATTTTAACTGAGACCTGAAACCTGAGAATAAGGCAGATTTTTCATTTTTTTGTATCTTACAGGTTATCATTTTTAATATTTTTATTGATTATGCTATTCCAATTTTCTTAATTTCCCCCCCTCTTATCCCCCTTCTGTGATGCCCCCCAACCCTCCAGGATTCCCCTCCCTTAGTTCATGTGCATGGGTTGTACATAGAAGTTCTCTGAGTCCTCCGTTTCCCATAGCACTTTTTCTCTCTCCCAATGTACCTTATACCTACTAACCATGCTTCTCCTCAACCTTTCCCCCCCATTCCTCCCTTCCCCATCTCTACTGAAATCCCTCCATGTGATATCCATTTTGTGATTCTGCTCCTGTTCTAGATGTTTACTTAGTTTTCGTTGTTTTTCTTTTCTTTTAGGTTCAGTTGTTGATAGTTGTGAGCTTGTTGTCATTTTACATATTCTTAGATAAGTCCCTTTAATATTTCGTATAATAATGGCTTGGTGATAATTAACTCCTTCAACTTGACCTTATCTGAGAAGCACTCTATCTGCCCTTACATTCTTTTTTTTTTAAAGATTTCATTTATTTATCTTTAGAGGTGAAGGGAAGGAGAGAGGGAGAAAAATGTCAATGTATGGTTGCCTCTGGTGAGTCAGTCCCCTGCTGGGAACTGGCCTGCAACCCAGGCATGTGCCCTGACTGGGAATCAAACTGCGATCCTTTGGTTCGCAGGCCCGTGCTCAGTCCACTTAGCTATGCCAGCCAGGGCCCTGCCCTTCCATTCTAAATGAAAGCCTTCCTGGATAGAGCAATCTTGGATGAAGGTCCTTGCCTTTCATGACTTGGAATACTTCTTTCCAACCCCTTCTTGCCTGCAAGGTTTCTTTTGAGAAATCAGCTGATAGTCTAATGGGAACTCCTTTGTAGGTAATTCTCTCTTTTCCTCTTACTTCTTTTAGGATTCTCTTTTTATATTTAATCTTGGGTAACTTAATGATATTGGCTCTTGGTGTGTTCCTCTTTGGATCCAACTTCTTTGGAACTCTGGGCTTCCTGGATTTCCTGGGAGTCTATTCACCAGACTGGGTAAGTTTTCCTTTATTTTTTGTTCAAATAAGTTTTCAGTTTCTTGATCTTCCTCTTCTTCTTCTGGCACCCTGTAATTCGGATATTGGAACGTTTCAGGTTGTCCCAGAGGTTTGTAAAAGTCTCTTCACTTTTTCAAATTCTTGTTTCTTCATTTTGATGGATGTTTATTTTTTCCTTTTGTTCCAAGTCATTGCTTGGAGTCCTGGTTTCATTCCTGTTACTGCTGGTTCTTTGAATATTCTGCTTCATTTCCCTTCTGGTCCACTCCCTTGATTTGAGTCCCAGTTTCCTTTCCATCACTATTGGTTTCCTGTGCATTTCCCTTCATTTCAATTAGTTTAGCCTTCATTTGTTCCTCTAATTTGTGACTAAAATCGACCAGTTCTGTGAGCATCCTGATCACCAGTGTTTTGAACTGTGCATCTGAGAGGTTGGCTATTTCTTGGTTGCTTAGAGTTATCGGCTCTGGGGCTTTGAGTTCTTCTTGAGCCATCTTTTGGTCTGTTCGTGCCTGTTACGTATGAGGAGCGGAGCCCTAGGTGTTCACCAGGGCAGGGCAACTCAGTTGCTGGGTTGTGACGCTGTATGTGGGGGCAGGGTCAAAGAAGAGCAATAGCGGCCCCCTCTGCTGCTTCCCACCACTGGGGCCTGCGCGGTCTGTCTCACTGCTTGCTCCTTTGCTGGTTTATCTGCACACAACTGTGTGACCGCGATCAGCCTGCCGCCTTGCGCCCTCAATGGGTCTGCCGGTTGCTACCCCACACCTGGGATCCGTCCACGGCTGCCTGGGTGCCTGGGTCGGGGGACCTTTCCTGCCAGACACTGCTCTGCTGCTGGCTCCACCCCTCTTACCAGTCTGGTTGAATGGTTCGTTGTTGTCGGACTTCCGTATAGTTCAATTTTCTGTGTTTTGGCTGCGTTTTTGTTTACTAAATCTTTATTGTCTTTAAACTTGGTTGTGGGAGAAGGCACAGTGTTTCCACCTACACCTCCATCTTGGTGGAAGTCCCTCTAACTTTTACCTTTAATCTGTGACACTTGGTTCCTAAGCATGATGGTCTCTGTGGCTGAGCTGATTGGGACCAAATGGGGTCATTTCTCAATTCTAGTCACATGGTTAGAAGTTACAGTCAGACATCAGGATAAGCTCAGGAAGGAGCTTTCAATGCCTGTGTTCATCAGGGACATCGGTCGACACTTTTCTTTCTTTGCAGTGCCCTTATCTGGTTTTGGAATTAGGATAATGCTGGCCTCATAAAATGAGTGTGGGAGCCTACCCTTGGCTTGAATTTTATGAAATAGTTTGAGAAGAAGAGGTGTTAGTTTTTTTCAGAGTGTTTGGTAAAACTCACCTGTGAAGACATTCACACCAGGGCTTTTGTTTGTTGAGAGTTTTTGGATTAGTGTTTCAATTTCATTTGGTGTAGTCTGTCTATTCAGGTTCTAACATAGTTTTGGAGATTGTATGTCTCCAGGAATTTGTCTGTTTCATCCAGGTTGTCCTCTTGTTCGCATATAGTTGTTCATAATATTTTCATTTTAATTACGTTGTATCCTAGTGTGGGCTTCTTTGGGTCCAACTTGTTTGGGACTCTGAGTTTCCTGGACTTATATATGTTTCTCCTTCACTAGATTAGGGAAGTTATTGGTAATTATTTCTTCAAATAGGTTCTCAATCCCTTTCTTGTTCTCTGTTCCTTTTGGTACTCCCGTGATGCAGAGACATGTTTTCTAACATGTTTCTAAAGTGCTCCTCGCTTATTTTTAATTCTTTTTCCTTCTTGCTGCTCTGCCTGAGTGTTTTTTCTACCTTGTCTTCCAAATCACTGATTTGATCCTCTGCTTCATCTAACCTAGTGTTTATGCCTTCCAGTGCATCATTTATTTCAAATATTGCATTCTTTATTTCTTACTGGTTTGTTATGCATTATTATCATTCCTATGTCTTTTTTCATAGGAAAAAAGATAGGACACTGTTGAGTATCCGTATAATCATTACTCCAAACTCTCTCTGATAAATTGCTTGCCTCCATTTCATCTAGCTTTTCTTCTGGAGAAATCTCTTGTTCTTTCATTTGGGGTCTGTCTCCTCACCTTCCCATTTTGGCTGCTTCTTTGTATTTGTTTCTGTGTATTAGGTGGATCTACAAAGATGCTGGTGTAGGCCTTTGGCAGACACTGTCTGTGACTGGTTCTGGCCAACCTGTTTGGAGCTATCAGCATGCACAGCATGTGGCTCCCTCTGCTTGGTCCTGTTTGCGTGCAGGAATAACAAGCCTGGTGACCAAGACTAGCTTTAATCAGCACAGGACCCTGGCAGGGTCAGTTGAAGTCTCATAGAATTCCCTGAGATTCTCCCTTAGTTTGTTAAACTAACCACTGATATAACCTCAAGCTGCAATCAGCTGCCTGGCTTATGCTCCACAGGGTGAAGCAGAATGATTCCTGTTGGGAGCCTGTTGCTTCCCCTCAGGCTGATGCCATTCAGAGAGGAGAGTTCTGCCTGAGAAAGATGGACTCTGCTGTATGGGGCATGACTCAGCACAGGGACCCTGGTGGCTGTTCTGTCAGTTCTCTCCCAGAGCCACTAAACCCAGACTCTCCTCAACATCTCTAGTCCACTCTGCCCTCCCACTGTCAGGGCCCAGGATAAGGGTCTGCAAACAAGATTCTGTGCATTGGCCCTTTAAGAGGCTCTCCATCTCTCCCTGGCAAACAAACCCTGCTGCTTTTCACAGTTGGGTGTTATCTGGGTTCCTTCTAGACTCTGGTGCTATAAGCTGGGAAACCTCCCCTGGCTGCTAAAATATCCCCCCAAACTTCAGCTGCCACATATGGGACCCAGCCAGCCCTCTCCAGGCTTCCTTCGCACTCCCTACCAGTCTCATTGCGGTGAAATTGTTTCTTCTGTCTGTCCTTGCTTATAAGGCTCCTTTCAGCAAGTGTTCGCTTGGTCATTCAGAATGGCTTCTCTACAGTTCAGTTGTAATTCCAGATCGGTCCCGGGAGGAGTAGCTTCCACTTACTCCCCCGCCATCTTGGATCCTCTCCAATGCTTTTCATTAACAGCTGCTGTATCGCTGTAAAACTACTCTTCTTTTTTTCTTGCTTTATTCTCCTAAGCACCTCTTCATGTGTCAGCAGTTGTATTATTGAAGATCATTAAATGCAAAACAAAGATATTTTAGTCTTTCCTATAACATGATCATTCCAAATCTGTAATATTGATGCCTGGCTGCATAAAACATACAACTTCACGTGCTGACGTGTTTCTAATACTGCTATAGTTTTGTGCTTTATAGTCAGAGGGCATCTGATCAATCCCATTTTCTATGACTTGTATCAAGAAAAGTTTGTGTGACCCATTCAGAATCATTTACTTTTAATTTTGGAGTACGGAAGAACTCCCATTTTGGCCAGGAGTCAATGAGAAACAAATCCCCCTCATACAGATTTCCAAATCTCATGACTGGGATCATTTTCTCCTCCTCTGTGTCTGTGCATTCCAAACTACTTCCTTCGTCTTCTCAAGACTGGACTGGGCACCAGATCACTTTCTTAAGTAACTTAAGAGTGCTGAGAAGTGTCTCATGTGTAATGGAATGGAAATGGAAATAGAGTAGAAAGAGACAGCAGTCTCAACTGATTGCATTCAAGTATTTTAATTAAGCATGTGTACATAAATATATGACCATTTGCCAATGAGAGACCATGACTCTTAAGCTTTACTAGTCAAGGTTTACTGTTATTAGTCAAGGTCCTACAAAGAACCAAAACCAATAGAACAGATTGATATATAGATATAGATATAGATATAGATATAGATGATATAGATATAGATATAGATGGATATAGGTATGGTCTGTCCAGAAGGTATCCAGCCATGTAATATGAAGAATAGAGACATTTATTGAAGAAGATATAAGATACAAAAAGCATTGCACATAGGACAGTGACGCATCAGTCCCCTTCAAAGTAGACACCTTGGGACCTCACTCAGTTCTCCCAATCACCATTATCTGCCCTGTGGTGTTTTCCCAAATCCCACTGATAGTCTGCAATCCTGTCCCTCTCAAAGGTGACTTTAGTTTTGGGAAAAGCTAGAAGTTGCAGGGTATCAAATCTGGGCTGTAGGGGAGCTGAGTCACCTGAGTGATTTGTCATTTCACCAAAAAACTGCACGAAACATGATACATGAGTGGGCGCATTGTTGTGATGAAGCTGCCAATCACCAGTTGCCCATAGCTGCAGCCTTCTCAATTATCCAAATAGTTTCCTTGAAGAATGTTCAAGCTTAATGCAAAACTTGATGCAGACTCATTGCTGTACTCACTCAGTCATTTTGAATGTGATGGCCACACAGTACACATGTTCACTCAAACCACATCTACTGCCCCCACTGACTAGTACAGTGAAGTCATCATTGTTCACAAATATGCATTACAGTTCATTGTCCTTGGCTACATCAATGTTGTGCAAACCATTATTGTTATATTAACAATGGCTGGATTTTTTCCAGACAGACATTATATATATATTAATTAATTAATTTCCCAGAATTAAAAAAAGCTTCAGATCAGTGGAGTCATAGGGCATCAAAATATGAAATAAAGAAAAATATCCACACATAGAATCATTGTAAAAAATTTAAGAATCATAAACAAAAAGAAAGCCCTGGCTGGTGTAGCTCAGTGGATTGAGCGCAGGCCTGCGAACCAGAGGATCGCGGTTCGATTCCCAGTCAAGGCACATGCCTGGGTTGCAGGCCAGTTCCCTGCAGGCCAACTCCCAGCAGGAGACGCACAAAAGGCAACCATACATTGATGTTTCTCTCCCTCTCCTTCCCCTCTAAGGATAAATAAATAAATAAAATCTTTTTAAAAAAAAGAATAGTACCTAATCTTAAAGAGAGAATTACAGAGGAAAAAACTTTAGATTAGCTTTGAACTTCTCACCAATTACATGAAAAATAAGAAGATAATGGAGTCATATTTTTTATCATAAAAGGGAGTGAACTTAGATCTATCATTTCATGTCCAGCCAAATTGCCCTTCGGATAAGGGCATGACAACACTCTTGGGCTTTAAAAAATTAAAACCTTAGAAGGATTGTCACACAAAGATCCACATCTTTTGAGTACTTTTCAGTACTTTTGAGAAACAACAAAGAAACAATTTTGGGAAATGAGGCAACATAGATATAAAGTAAGGATGATCAATTACCTCTATAAAGCTTATTTTTGTTGATTTAAAAAACTAGGATTAATGAAAAGAAAATTAAAACACATGTCCAACATTAACTCAGAACTAAAATTCTAGCTGTGCTTAATCGGGTGACAGAAAGGAGGAGACCGCAGACCAAATGGAAATGAAGGAGTGCCAATGTGCTTTATTTGTTGGACGTAATGTATAAACGTGGATAAGTATAAGAAACCAAGAGAGTTAATATTAAGTTAGGATATTAACAGTGTTTCTTTCTCCCCTGAAGTTTGGTTTGACCTATTTCTCTATGTTTCTGATTCTAGAATTTTTTATTTTTTAAATAGAAAAATTATGTGCCTAATTTGTGCAAAGGATGGTATCTCTCTCTCTCTCACTCTCTCTCTCTGCTTCTCTGTCTCACACACACACACACACACACAAATGCCTATCTGGAGGTTTTTAACAGTGATTGGATTGGGTTGAATTCAATTTAATATCCCCAAAGTTAATGGTTTTCAGACTCACTTCATCTCTTTTTATCTCATTGGATATATTTATTTTTATTTAATTTTTAATGTTGATCCAAAAGACATCAGGGAAGCTAAATATAAACATAAAATAAGTAAATGTAAATATATATAAAATCATACTATTATATGCTCATAGAAAAATTACTATTGACGTTTTATAGGTAGGGAAAGTGAAGTTCATAGTGTTACTTTCTTAGGAGTTCAGTATGAATATAAGACTTGCTGATTTTTAGTTTGATTACCTTTATAATACATCATGTTGTAATTGCAAACAAAGAAGGTTATGTACATTTTTACAACCTTCTCAGCTCTCAAGCCAAACTGAATCTTTAACATTGAACTTTTAGTTTCAGGCTCTGTCTCAGGGACCACATTTGTGAACACAGCCATGGACATACATGCACAGAAGTGCGTGGCACACTTTCTGCCTGAATACATAACCCGAAGATGAAGAGAATGCACAATTTTTTCTACTATTTAATGATTTTCTCACAATGAATACTGTAATTTATCAAGTGATTATTATATGCCAAATGCTGAGTGCATTAAATAATTCTACAATCCTAATCCTGTATTAGAAAGTGTCTGTTTTCTAGATTTGAGGTTCCAGGAGGTTAGCTAGAGATGCTAAGTGCTTATAAAGTCGCAATTCAAATCCCCACTGACTCCAAGTACCTTGTGTTTGGTAACTTGGCCCTGCAACTTCCTTATGTAAAGACAAAAGTTTCAGGGGTCAGTTTTGTGAGTTCTAGGATAAGACTACAGAAGGAGGCCTGATGGAGGACGGAGTCATAGAAGAGGACTGGACTTGGAGCCATTCATACAGAAAATTCTGGGTGCTGGTCACCTGCGTTGTGGTGTCAGGGGACACAGCTTCAAGCAGTATGTTCTCTTGGCCCATGGCTTCCTCGCCTTGTAGAGAAAGGTGCAGCCAGGGAGAGAGAGAGGGACCTAGCCACAGTGCCAGGGTAGTAGTGGTATGTGGTGTTTAGCTGCCAAAGTTTCACTAAATGAAAGGAGGTAAGATCTTTTCATTTTTTATTAAGATTTTATTTATTTATTTTTAGAGAGAGGAGAAGGGAGGGAGAAAGAGGAAGAGAAGCAGCGATGCATGAGAGACACATCTATCACTTGTCTCCTGCCTGCCCCCAACTTGGAACCTGGTGCCCAACCCAGGCTCATGCCCTGACCGGGAATTGAACCAGCGACCTTTTGGTTTGCAGGCTGGCACTCAATCCACTGAGCCACACCAGACAGGGCAGAAATGAGATTTCTTATACAAGATTGTTGTGGACTGCTCTGCCTGATTTCAGGAATTGTAACTCTCTACCCCCTGTGGCTTAAGGATGAGTGAGCAACTACCTCTGGAATGTGAGCCGCAGGAGACAAAGCTTGTCTCTGGTAGCAAATGCTGCCTCAGTTTCCTCTCCCTGCCTCCAAAGCTTGGTCGGAAGTCAATGATGGGTAAGACCCCTCACAGTCAGGGGCAACCTAAGCCAGACTCGATCACATGGGAGGCCCTCATGGAAGGACTGGGGTGGGGGCTGCAACAAAGAGCAATGGACTCTCACCCCCCCACCCCCCACCCCCTGCCTTTGACAAAGCCTGAGTCCCCATGTTGTCTGGGAGAAGTGCTTCCTGGCTCTAATCCCCTTAAGCCTGAATACCTGTTGGGGAGAGGTGCAGCTCCTTGCCTTGCTAGAGTGTGTCCTGGGGGAAAATCTGGCATCACAAAGAGTTCCTGATAAACCTGTCAAATCTGCTCTGCTAAGAGTGTTTTCATTCATATGTTAAGGGTTTGAACAGGAAACCCTAAAATTCTGTTCCTGACAGACTCTGACTCATACTAAGCCCTCAGATTTCTTTGAAATGTTATCTACTGTTTGATCCTTGCCGCCCTGTATTCCTATGTATTAGAACCCAATAGAAGGCCCTGGAGGAAGGAGCTCGAGGCCTTTTTTTCCTTGGAGAAACTGGCCACTGCTGGCCTTTTCCCCCTAAGAAACTGGTCACTGCTCATGGCCTTTTTCCTCTGGGAAAATGGCTATCTCTCCTCCCCAAGCAGATCACATCATGTCTTGGTCATGATTACTCTCATCCGTGCCACACGGGGGGACTTGCAAGGAAAGTCGCCCCCACACCAGATGAAAAGGCAACTGAATGGAACCTAAATATTATAATTTAAAGGAATGGTATTTGGAAGTTACACAATCAGAGGCTGAACATAATCCGTATACAAATAATTGTTAAGACAAATAACTTGACTTCACTAATAATAAAAGAAATATAGACCAAAAGCAATACAAATGTCATTTGCCATCTTACAAATTAACCAAGTCTCCTCTAAAAGAAGACCAAGCTAAAGGCTGGTGAGATGGGAGGTGAGGCTGTCACTGAAATGTAGAACTAGAGGGAGAATTGCCTGTAGTGACCTTTTTTGAAAAGTAATTTGGGAATTTGAACACAAAATTTTCAACATTTTCTTATTATTTGGCACAGTGATTTCACTTATGGGATCTTGCCTAAGAAAATAATCTGAAATGCCTGAGACCATAATATATGTCCATACGTACGTCACAATATTGTAAGTGATGACATAAAATCAAGTAGCCTAGTAAACTTAATGATTAGGGAGTACATATATAGGATTTAGCAAATGTATTGAATTGGCTAGTATGTACTATTAAAGTGTGATTTTCAACGTTTTTATTAGCATAGGGAAATATTTACATTCTAAATTTAAATTTCAAAAGCAATAATAGCTCATTTGTGTATATAATACTATATCTACTTCATAAAGATACGTGTAGATGGAAGATGAGAAGCAACTACACTAAAATCATAACTAATGAGGATAAAGATGAAACTAAATCCCATAGTTGGTGGTCAGTGAGGCAGTGGGGGTAATTAAGTCTGTGCTTCCGCTGTTGAGAGTGTGGATTTTGTGAAGAATAACAAATAGGGGCATTGCTGAACCTTTAAACCCTTTTAAGCAATAAGAATAATTTTTTCCTTGACTTACATAGAATGATGGATGAGAAATTAATGGAAAGTAATTGATCATTTTTATTGCTTATTTTGACTGTCAAAAAGAAAAAGGGTCTTATTACTGATATCACAAATAGCAGGCTACAATTTATTTTTATTCACATTATACCACCATTAAGACCTTATGTGAAAATCCATTTCCTTAGAGTGCCAAAATACTATTTAAAAATTGGAGACAAGCTGCTGTCTTTAGTCTTGTTTTCATGACTTTGTTCATTAAATCTTTTTAAAGTATATTTTATTGAGTATGCTGTTACAGTTCTCCCATTTTTTTCTCTCCTTTGCCCTGTACCCCACCTCCCACCATCATTCCCCTACCTTAGTTCAAGTTCATGGATTGTACACATAAGTTCTTACTTCTTTACTTCCTATACTATCCTTAACCTCCTCCGGTCTATTTCATACCTACCATTTATGCTTCTTATTCCCTATACCTTTTCCCCATCCTCCTCTCACCCCATCCCTGCTGCTAACCCTCCCTATGATCTCCATTTCTGTGATTCTTTTCCTGTTCTACTTGTTTGCTTAGTTTTTGTTTTTGTTTTTCTTAGGTTCATTTGTTGCTAGTTGTGAGTTTGTTGTCATTTTACTGTTCATATTTTTTATCTTTTTCTTAGATAAGACCCTTTAACATTTCATATAATAAGGGCTTGGTGATGATGAACTCCGTGAATTTGATCTTATCTGAGAAGCACTTTATCTGCCCTTCCATTCTAAATGAAAGCTTTGCTGGATAGAGCAGTCTTGGATGTAGGCCTTTGGATTTCATGACTTGGAATACTTCTTTCCAGCCCCTTCTTGCCTGTAAATTCTCTTTTGAGAAATCTGCTGACAGTCTGATGGGTACTCCTTTGTAGGTGACTGTCCCCTTATGTCTTGCTGCTTCTAGGATTCTCTCCTTCATTTTAATCTTGGCTAATGTAATTATGATGTGCCTTTGTGTGTTCCTCCTTGGGTCCAACTTCTCTGGGACTCTCTGAGCTTCCTAGACTTCCTGGAAGTCTATTTCCTTTTCCAGATTGGAAAAGTTCTCCTTTATTATTTGTTCAAATAAGTTTTCCACTTGTTGCTCTTCCTCTTCCCCTTCTGGTACCTCTATAATTTGGATGTTGGAATGTTTAAAGATGTCCTGGAGGTTCCTAATCCTCTCCTCATTTTTCTGAATTCTTGTTTCTTCATTGTTTTCTGTTTGGTTGCTTCTTTCTTCCTTCTGGTCCACTCCATTGATTTGAGTCCAGTTTCCTTCCCATTGCAATTGATTCCCTGTACATTTTCCTTTATTTCACTTAGCATAGCCTTCATTTTTTCATCTAATTTGCAACCATATTCAACCATTTCTGTGAGCATCCTGATCACCATTGTTTTGAACTGTGCATCTGATAGGTCGGCTATCTCTCTGTCGCTTAGTTGTATTTTTTCTGAAGCTTTGATCTGTTCTTTCATTTGGGCCATTTTTTTTGTCTTGTCATGCCTGTTACATAGTGAGGGGCGGAGCCTTAGGTGTTCACCAGGGCGGGGCAACCCATGTTGCTGGGTTGTGACGCTCTGTGGGGGGAGGGGGTCTGAGAGGGAACAATGGCACTTGCTCCGCTCTCTCTTGGATTTCAGTCCCCTCTGCCACTTCCCCCAAGCAAATTGGGCCTTTCTGGTGCTGATTCCCAGGCGGGTGGGCTTGTGCACCCTCCAGGGCCCTGTGGGTCTCTCCAACAAACTTTCCTGTGAGGCTGGGAGTCTCCCTGAGCCTCAGCCCCCACAGGTGTTTTGATCAGTGTTTAGAGGCTTTATTTCCAGGTGCTGGGGCCATGAGTTGTGCCATCTGTCTTGCTGCCCGTTTTCACCTGTTTATCTGCATGCAAATGTGGGACCCCTGGTTCACTGGGCACCTTGCACAGCACGCCCCTCTACAATCAGCTGCCTCCCTGGGTCTGCCAGCCACTGCTGTGCCCAGACCCCTCTCTGCCTGGCCGCCCGTCTCCACCCCTCCTACCGGTCTGGATGGACGTTTCTTCTTTATAACTCCATGGTTGTCGGACTTCCATAGAGTTTAATTTTCTGTCAGTACTGGTTGGTTTTTTGTTTCTAAATTTTTGTTGTCCTTATTTTGGCTGTGTGAGGAGGCACAGCATGTCTACCTATGCCTCCATCTTGGCAGGAAATCCTGAAGTTCTTCTTGAACTGACATTTTAAAACTTGTTATTCATCCAACTTCACCCATTGCATCCCTTTTTTAAGTAATAAACATTTATCTACTTCTCTAAATGAAGCCCTTTTAAAAATATTGCTGACCGTCAATTTTCCTCAATCAAGTACTTTGTCTTCTTTATCAGTTCTCTCCAAAAACTATTTGTGTCTTGGATTACATTTGGCTCCTCTAGGAAATGTAATCACTTAAATGAATTTTAGAGACTATGAGACAATTTGTTGTGATGCAAATAGGCATTGATTGTGAATAGTATACCTTTATGAAAACTCCATTTTTTCCAGTATGTGATGGTAGGCTGGGTTGTTATCCCCTCACATTCCCCAGCCCTGCTCAGGTGGCAGCCACTTCCCAGAAGGATTACACTCCATGTCCTCAGTCACGTTGCTCTGTGGCACCTCCTCCAGCTGGGAGTGGAGTGTGTTTTCCCAGGCCAGCGATGTTGGCATGACCTCCTAACTTACTTAGGCCCGTGCATTAAGCATTAAGAAGTATTAAGAAGTCATCACGTGTTTCTACTTGTCCTCTTGCACCTCAGTCATTATCCAGTCAGTTCACTGGCCCTGGAATAAAGGTGGGGGGGGGGAGCAGAGCCACCCTCTGTTCAAGCCAACAGAGCTTTATGCAGAGCCATCCCAACTGACCCGCAGATCTGTGAGAAGCAATGACGTGTTCTAAGCCACTGAATTTTGGGTGGTTTGTTAGACGACTTCTCCTATAATTACCCTTGCTGATAAGCAACACTGAAGAAATTTCTGCAGTGCATTTTTTTCTTTTACTAAGAGCTTCAAGTAACTCCCTTCCAGGAAGTATAGAAAAGGTTAATTTTTAGGAGACAAGAGATCTGGGTTCTGCTCTTTTTTGGGTGAACAAGTAAAGTGACATTTGACAAGTCCCTTAATACTGCTGTGCCTCACACAGTGAACCGAAGACAGGAACACTGGGACACCTGCAGGCCGAGGGCTGGGACCCAGGATCACTAGATCCCGACTGCATGGCTACAATACACTGTGTTATGAAATAAAGCGGTGCCATTATTTAAGGACGGCCAAACTCCAAATTGATTACTTGGTTTAGTTGCAGAGGAAGTTAGTGTCTTTGAGCCATAGGAATCCTGAAGCAAGAATTGGGGAGCGTGGACCCCCACAGGACAGAGCCGAGGGCAGACGCTGAGCTAAGACCCAGGGCGCCACACTGAACAAGAGCCCTCTGGAGTCTGCAGTGAGGTCTGGGATCAGGATTGGCAGGGGAGACAGTTTTCTGAACCTTGGGTCTGATCGTTTTCTAATCTCAACTTTCTGAACTCCTTTCCTCTTGTGTCAGAGGAACATGGCTGTCTTTTGCCAATTTTGGTGGAGGAGCAGAAGAGCATCCTTAGAATTACATCCCCGGTTCCAGGTTTGTTTCTTCTTTTACACTCTTTGGCTGTGGTTCACGAAAGAACTAGTCATAGTCATCATTCAGGTCAAACCAACTGAATTGTTTTGTCGACTCCTATCACCTGTTGCTCCAAAGGTCAGGTTAGAGGAGGGCTCCTGGCTGGGAGACAAGACCACCTTCCCAAGCTGGTACCACAAAAGAATAAGTTTACAGATAATTTCTATATGTATTTATTCAGCCTCCATTACATTTTATAGTGAATTTGAGGCAAGGAGTTGCCACACAGGGAGGCTGGGGAACACAGGCTTTTAGCTGGGTGGTAAATTTTCAACGTTTTTCTTTGTTGAGGCTGTAGTGTATTCCATGGTATAGATGTGCATAATTAATTTCATCAGTGTGCTATTGTTAAATATTTAGATTGTTCCCTCTTTTTTAACTGTAAAGAATGCTGTACTGGCATATTTGTAAGATAAATTCCTGCAAGTGAAATTGCTGGTTCAGGGAGTACATGCATTTTTTAGAAGATGCATTTCATTTTATTCATAGATGCAGTATGAATTTTTTCATTTTATAATGTACAACTGCATATCATGCATAACATATAAATTCAAAAGAAACAAAAAGGTAAAGTGTGAAAACATTACCAGTTCTTTTTTTGATAAACAGCCCCTTCTATGTCCTGTTATAGAGAGTCTATGCAAATGCAAACAGGCATGTATGTTCTGGGTTAGGAAATCCCTCTGATGTGGGACTATTTATGTTTCCTTTGACATTGCGCTTATGAGACCTGAAAGGCTCTCACTAAGACATTGGTTGACAGAGAAATTAAGTCACCATTCATGTTAGGAATACACAACTATGTTATTCCATTGTTGAGTGTCATCTGAAGACCCCATTTTTCTAAAGTTGTCTTTGTATGGACTTTCACCGTGTCTGTCTGTTCACTCTGGGGGAAGGATGGCCGCGGCCACAGGAACCGCACTGCTCTTGTCCACAGCTTACAAAACATGATTCCGTCCAAACTGATTGCTCTCCATGACAGAGACTACATGACACCACAAACCTGCCTTCCCTGTCTTCTGTGGTAAGAGAACTTAGGCTGGACGTGTGGTTACATAGCTAGGAAATAGGTTTCACAAGCTCTCCTGGTAGGTGTGAGCCTGTGACTCAGTTATCACTGAGGTGTGTAAACTTCCACTTTCATCGATTACTCTGGATCTGTGCTCACCCTTTCCCCACAAACTGGCACATGGATCTGTCCTCACATTTAGAATATGCAGAACAGTCAGACAGTCTGGATGAGCAGCCAGATGAAGGCAGTTGGGTCCCTGAGTGATTGTGCGAAGCTCGGGTGCCCCACCAACTTCCACTGCTCAGGGTGGTGGTGTCTCCTGAGAGGCAAATAGACTCTGCCTTCTCCAGGCCCCTGCACTTGGGAAACCAGAGCTTATGCTGAACCTTAACTAAGGCGCCCCTGTGCCTGGTTCTCAGCAGACAGCCTGGACTCCTTTGTCATCTGCTGTGCCCCATGGAAACTTTCTTTGTAACCTACGTCCTCATTTTGGTGTCACACAAGAGGGTCTGAGGGAGAAACCGCACTGTTTTCTCCGTGCAGGAAGATAGCTTCAGTGGACTCCCCTGTGGGGGACAGTTTGATTAGGCATGGAACGCTACTTGGGAAGTAATTTCCCTTCAGAGTGGGAAGTTATCGCCCCATTTTCTTTGTTGTTCCAGAAAAAGTTTATTTGGATGCATGAATTTCTCTCTCTACTAAGTGCTGGGGTCTGGTGACTCCCAGCAAGGCTGTGGGACCCCCAGGGCTGTGTGCTGTCGGCTCTCTTCTCTCGCCCCCTGTGGCTTTCAGCAGCCCTTTTGGGGCAAATATCCTTGAATTGCTCGACGGATGGTTTTCTCCTGTTTTCTCAGTTCTTTCCTTCTGAACTGCCATTTTTTAATGGTGAACTCCCGGGTTGCTCCTGTTCTCTTAAGTTACCCTCCTTTCCGCCTGTGTCTTTTGCTTTATTTTCTAGGAGACTTCCTCAAATCAACCTTCCCGTCCATCTGGTGATGTTTTTTGCTCCTACCACCCTGTGTTTAATTTCCAAGAGCTCTTTCTGTTCTTTGGCTACATTTCTCCTGTAACTTCCTGCCCTGATCGTGGCCACCACATGCTCGCTCACATGCAGGAGGACACTGGGAAGGACTGTGTCCCTTGAGTATTCTTCTCCTGCGCCTCATTGTCCTCCAAGTGGCTTTCCCCCACCTCAGTCTTTGTGATTTTTTATTATCATCTTCCTGTTAGAGGCTTCCCGTAGATGTTTGTAGATCCTTTCTTGTCTGCTCATTACAGTGAGACTTTGAAAACGATAGATCGAGTGCCAGCCTGAGAACCGAGAGGTTGCCAGTCAGGGCACATGCCTGGGTTGCAGTCCAGGTCCCCGGTTGGGGGTGTGCGAGAGGCCAACTGACTGATATATCTCTCACACGTCATGTTTCTCTCCCTCTCCTCCTACCTCCCTTCCCCCCTCTCTAAAAATAAATAAATAAAATCTTCCTTGAAAAAATAAACATAGAAGCTGACTGAGAGCTCTGAGTATGGGGATTGGTCGTTTCACAGTAAGGGAGTCGGCACAGACCAGCAGCTGCTAAACTCCAGACGTCATTATTTGTCTGTCTTTCCTCCAGGGCTGAGCAAGGGTCCCAGAGGAGGGCCTCCCGGTCCCCAGCCAGAGGACAGGGGTTTGGCTGCTGGGGGTACCAGTGCTCGGCGGCCACTACTCAGTGCCCGTGTTTTCAGTGAGTTGCCCGGGCTCACAACTGTGCTTAGTATGCCCAGTGTCCACTGGAAACTTTCTGAAGAAAATAAGCTTTCATACCTCTGTTTGAATAGAAGTGGTACAGTCGCGCCGTGGACTGTAGTCTGGGAGGGCATCTAGGGTTTTAAAGATTCCCAAACAGCTTTTACCATGTTCCTTTCATTTTATTCTTTCACACACCCTGTAACCCCTTCACTCCCATTTCTGAAAACCCCAGAAGTCCCTGGTGTTGCCAGCTTCCGAGCCTTTTGTTGACTTTTCTGTGTCAGTCATTGCTTCCAGCTTTTCTGCTCTGCGAGCTCAGGAGTGCGGCTTTCTGAGAGCGGCTTTATCAGTGGCCATTCAGTACCTGTGTTTTAAGTCTCAAAAGTCAGTACATGTTGTTCTCCCACCTTGGAGAGTACGTTTTCTTTTTTTTTTTCCACTGGGGGATTTGTTTGTTTGTTTGTTTAAACATCCCATTTGGTTCTACTTCTGGAAGGAGTGAATTTAGATATATGTTTTCAATCTATCATTTTAACTGAGAACCCTGGTGAATGCCTTTATTAGTCATTTATTTTTCTCTTAAACTAGAAGAGATGGTTTACAATGATTAGCATTCCCTTGCATATATTATTCTGTGATGGAAAAAGGTAATTTTAATATGAAAGCTTATGGAGAACATTAAGAAATAGTTGTAGTTGCTGGTTTAGAGAAGGTATTTAGCCCCAAAGAATTCTGTGAATGGGGAAGATAAAATCTTAGTGAATCTCCAAATATGCTCAAAATCTATAGTTTAATATTCTACCTATTTGAAAAGACAGGACTTCTTCAAACATGTAGTTGGAATTAAAAATTTAAATGAAAAGACTGACAATGCACTGGCCAAATACAGAAATTTAGTTGCATAAAAATGTTGTCATCAAATGGATAAAAACTCAGAAAATGGGTTTGTTTGTAGGTATTAGTACTTGTAAGGGTGACAGAATTTTAATAAGCCCTAAAGATGTTGTGAATTCTCTCTCTGTTTGTTACTCATTGATCTTCGAGAAGAAGTCTGCCTGTATGTATATCTAAGTGAAAGAGAACCTAATCTATTTCTGCTACTCCTTTTGTCTGAGTCTTGTGTCTGCATTAGTATAAAAGTGCTTCTTTTTTTTAAATTCCGCGTTGAGTTCACTGAATCACTGACCCATGGAAATGAGTCGTCCACATCCCCCTGTAGCTTTCACATGAGACGTTTCCATGGCATTCAGAATAACCCGAGTTTCCAAAACCCATTAGAAAGCCTGAGAAGCCCAGAAGCGGTGATTGTTATCACTCAGGCCCAATCTAATCAGCCGCCAACTCCGACAGCAGCTTGGCCCCGCTGCCTCCTGGCTCCTGAGATGTTTCTCTGAGAATCAGTCACATCTGCTGGCGCAGTGCGTGGAGAGAGAATGAACTATTGGGTTGGCCAGGAAGTTCATTTACTTTTTTCCATGCGATGGCTCTAGTAGCTGTCTAGAGCTGTCTTCAGTTGTCTTTAACTTCATTCAAAACAATTTTGTTAGGTTGTGTTGTGACAGCTGTCATCAGTGTGCATTATTTAAAAATTATCAAAATTGGTGAATTTTTGTGCAGCCATTTAATACTGAAGATGGAAGAAGATACAGAACATTTTTGCCATATTATGCCTCATTATTCCAAGAAAGATAAAAAACACTACTGGAATGCGTAAATAAAAGACATTTGTGCAGTGTATGGCGGGGGTGGGTTGTGATCGATCAAATGTGTCAAAAGTGGTTTGCAAGGTTTCTTGGTACTAGAAATTCATGGGAATCCACCCAAAAGCAAAGAATGAAAATATAGAGACAGATGAGAAATGTGTTGTGTGTGTGTGAGACAGAGAGAGAGGTGGGTCGATAAAAGTAAAGGTACTATTGACATTTTGGCCAAATAACTCTTTGCTGTGGGGCTGTCTCATGCACTGGAAGATGTTCAGCAGCACCCCTGGCCTCTACCCACTAGAAGCCAATGGTGGGAGGCAGCCAACATACTCAGAATATCCAAATCATTAAAGTTATTGGTGAAAATGAAAAATGTGTCTTTTATTTCACACACAAGCCACCTCTCCCACACATAACAGGATCCTTTTTAACAGAGGAGCTGATGGGGCTTCTGACATTTGCTGGGTGTTAGTTGCTGGCATATTGGAAGTGGGCTCTGGGGGCTTGTCTCTGCACGGAGCAGCCTAACGTGGGGCCCATTTACAGTTTCATTCCAGGCTCATGGAGTGAAGTGCTGTTCTTCATGATGAAGCTGTTTGAAGCTGAGCTGATGATTCACGTGGTTGATGAATGGGATCCTGTGCTGGGCCTGTCAGTGCCCGTTCTCTGAGTGCTGCTCCTGAAGATCTGGCTACTCGGCCCCTGGTGGGCCATTTGCCCTCGGGAACCTGATGCATTTGGATGGGCTATTTAGATACTTAGAGCACAGAAAGATAGAGTATGCCACTTGGAGATATTTTAATGCAGAGGCACCAGTGATTTTCTACTGGTGTGCTGCAAGAGTTTTTAAAAGGTGCAACACCTATTTAGTCAGGGACACTGAGCTCTTTTCCCTTAGACTGTCAAATAAAAAAATGACAACAGCCAACACAATAATAGCCACCTGGTGTGAATGAATCAAAATTATTTTTTGTCAGACAGCCAAAAAATATGTTGTGTGTGCCACAGAATTTTAGCAATTAGCTTATGTATGCCATGAGATGAAAAAGGTTGAAAATCGCTGAGATACACTGTAGTAGTTTGTGCTGTTAAGTACGCTGAGGTTATTTGTGACGAGTAGAGTTTACTTCTGAGTCTCCAGACAGTGTTGACCACTCCCAGGCTGGTGCCACCTGGAGTGAAAAACAGAAAAAACCTGTACCTTTCCTCATAGTCATCTGCTCTTCTTGGTTGTCCAGGGAAGAACCTCACTCTGTCTCTGCTCAGATTGGCTTTTCCCTCAGGCATCTCAGGTTTTTCGGTGCACAGGAAGGGCCTGGAGACAGACCCGTGAGTGACTGGTGTGTCTACACTGCCTCCGAGCATCTCTCTGCGCTTCTTCTCCCTTCTCTCATTTATCGCAAAATCCCTGAATGCCCTCGACTACCTCCTCACCCCTGGGTTTCTTAAGAAATGACCTCTTAAGTTAGTGTTACTGATGATTAAACTGATGAAGAGTCATACTATGCGGGGGGACTCCCCAAAACGGAATTTATTTGTTAAAAATTACGTAATAATTCTTTGTATGTATATTTTATTGATTATGCTATTACAGTTGTCTCAGTTTTTTTCTCCCCTTTCTCCCCTCCAGCCTGCACCCCCACTACCCTCCAGCATTTGCACTCCCCTTGCTTCATGGCCATGGGTTGTACCTATAAGTTCTTTGACTTCTCTACTTCCTATACTATTCTTAACCCCCCACCCCGTCTATTTTATGCCTGCCAATTCTGCTGCTTGTTCCCTGTACCTTTCCCCCACATTCTCACCCTCCCCTCTGATAACCCTCCAGGTAATCTCCATTTTCGTGATCCTGCTTCTGTTCTAGTTGTTTGCTTGGTTTGTTTTGGTTTTTTAGGTGCTATTGTTGATAGTTATGAGTTTGTTGTCACTTTATTGTTTATAATTTTTCCTTTTCTGTTTTTTAGATAAGTCCTTTTAACATTTCATAGAATAGGGATTTGGTAATGATGGACTCCCTTAACTTGGCCTTATCTGGGAAGCACTTTATCTGCCCTTCCATTCTCAATGAAAGTTTTGCTGGATAGAGCAATCTTGGGTGTAGGTCCTTGCCTTTCATGACTTGGAATACTTCTTTCCAGCCCCTTCCTGCCTGTAAGGTCTCTTTTGAGAAATCAGCTGATAATCTGATGGGAACTCCTTTGTAGGTAACTCTCTCTTTTCCTCTTGCTGCTTTTAGGATTCTCATCTTTAATCTTGAGTGATTTAATTATAATGTCTTGGTGTGTTCTTCCTCAGGTCCAACTTGTATTGGACTCTCTAAGGTTCCTGGACTTGCACGTCTATTTCCTTCTCCAGACTAGGGACATTTTCTTTCATTATTTTTTTCAAATAAGTTTTCAATTCCTTGCTCTTCCTCTTCTCCTTCTGGCACCCCTATGATTCAGATGTTGGAACATTTAAAGTTGTCCCAGAAATTCTTAAGCCTCTCCTCATTTTTTGAATTCTTGTATTTTTATTCTGTTCTGCTTGGGTGTTTGTTTCTTCCTTCTGTTCCAAATCACTGATTTGAGTCCCGGTTTCCTTCTTTTCACTGTTGATTCCCTGTATATTTTGCTTTATTTCCCTTTGTGTAGACTTCATTTCTTCCTTCATTTTGTGACTGAGCTCAATCAATTCTGTGAGCATCCTGATTACCAGTGTTTTGAACTCTGCGTCTGATAGGTTGGCTGTCTCCCCATTGCTTAATTCTTTTTCTAGAGTTTTGATCTGTTCTTTCATTTGGGCCATATTTCTTTGTCTCAACACACCTATTATATTGTAAGGGGCAGAGCTCTAGTTATTCACCAGGGCAGGGCGACCCACTTAATACACAGTGGTGCTGTCTGTGGGGGAGGGGTCAGAGAGGGAACAATGCTGCTTGCTTGGCTCTCACCCCACTTTCAGTCACTTCCCTCACTACCCACAAGCAAATTGGGCCCTTTGGTCCTGATTCCTGGGTAGGTGGATTTGTGTACATTCTGGGATCCCATGGACCCCTCCAATGGACTCTCCTGTGGGGCTGGGAGTTTCTCCCACCTCCACAACCCCCACAGATTTTTACAGCCAGAGCTTCCGAGGCTTTCTTTTCCACAGCTGGAAGCCTGAGTTGTGCAGTCTCACTTGCTCCCCAGTTGTTCCTCCTGATGTATCCTCATGTCAAAGTGGAACCACCCATTCTGCCAGCTGCCACCTCACCCACCTGCTCCACCAGCTGCCACCTTGCCATGTGTCTTCTCCACCCCGGGCTGCCTATCTCCACCCCTCCTACCCGTCTGGATGAATATTTCATTTTTAACTCCTTGGTTGTTGGACTTCCACACAGTTTTATTTTCTGGCAGTTCTGGCTGTTTTTGTTTTTAAACTGGTTATTTTTTTGTTGTTGTGTGAGGAAGTGAAGCGTATCTGCCTAAGCTTCCGTCTTGGCCGGAAGCTCTAGATTTAGGCTGAAATTTTCTGGGAAGTATATCAAATAGGACACATCATGTCCCTCATAGTGCATCAACTTTTTAAAGGTCACCTTACTAGTTTATAAAAAAAATCTTTGCAGTGATAATCTGAGACTGTGTGAATATCTGTTCCTCAACAAATTTCCACTCAATGGTTTGAGCATTCATTAGTGATGCTTTCCTGAATTATTTATTTTGCTAGTAGTTGCCTAATTGTGATTTTGTAATTTGTCATTTCTCAGACATTTATTCATTCACAGTCTTCTGTAAAGAACTTTCCATTCTTTCTAAGGACCCATGGACTTGTTTTTATTCAACATATCATAATCTGTTATAACTTTTTAAATATTCAGATTGTCAAGTGAAGTCTCTTATAAAAGAGTACCTGTGTCCTTTTGACATCTCTATGTCAGGATTTTGGCACTTCCTTGGTTTCTGGCACAACACATTATTCTAGGCTTACTTTCAACATTTCTTACCTTATTGGCTCCAAGGGGTCCTAAATCTCTTAGGGAGGAATTGTATTTTTGTTTGTGTGTGTGTGTGTGTGTGTGTATACACACACATCTCATATATGAGGTATATATATAAGATGAATATGTATAAGATGAATATATCTTATATGTATATCTTTCTTGCACAAGAGATGAATTTAAAAATCTGACCTCTTCATCATATATATTTTGTTTTAAATATATATCTTAGTATTACTTCATATCTGTTCTTAGAGATCTTACTGTTTTATACACCTGAATAGTATTCCATGAACTTTTTAGGTTGTTTCCAATATTTTTCTTTTGCAGTTAACACTAAAATTAACAAATGTATCCAGAGGTGTTTGTATATTATTAGAGGCGCATATTCAGGGTAAAGTCATAAAAGTGAGATTCCCTAGTGAAAAGATAGATGCACATGTGGTTTGTTAGATACTGCCCTGTTCCCCTCCAGGGGGGTTGCACAGTTCAGCACTCCCCCTAGCAGTGGAAGCGGGTATTGTTTCTTCCCAAGCTAACCAACACGTTAGTGAAGCTTTTGAACTTTTGCTGATTTCTTAAGTGAGAAATGGTGTCAGTGTGGCTTAAATGTGCACTTCTTTCATTATGGGTGAAGTTCAGCAGTTTTTCATATATCTAAGGTCTACATATGTGTTTTTATAAGTAGCTCTTAATCTCTTTTTCCTGAATTTCTATCAAGTTTTTGCCTTTCCACCTATATTTTTAGGAGTTCTGTATGTATTAGAGATGTCAGCCCTTTACAGGTGATATATTTTTTTAATATTTTTTCTGATTTGATGACTTCTTTTGGCTTTTGTTATGATTTTTTCATGCAATGTATTGTTTTAAAGTTGCATTAATCAATCTTTTAAAACTGCATCTGGGTTTCTCATACCCACGTTATAAAAATGAAATCACATGTATTTTCTTCCAAGACTTCTACATTCTCAGTTTTTTACTATTAGAGCTTGAATCCATGAGAAGCTTATTCTGATGTTTGGTGTAAAGTATGTATCCAATTTTCTCTCTTTCCAAATGGCTCTCCAGTATTCCCCATATAAGTTATTAAAAAGTATTTTTTTCTGCAGTAGTTTGAAAGAACACCTTTATCACATGTTAGGTTTCTGTATGTTTCTGGGCCCATTTCTGGATTTTTTACTAGTCTGTCAGTCTATAAGTGTCTAAATATTGCAGTCATTTAATTATTTATAATGTCTAGTAATTTTTTTGTTTTTTTAAATATATTTTATTGATTATACCATTACAGTTGTTCTATTTTTCCCTTCACTCCCCTCCACCCGCACACTCCCTCCCCCACCATTCTCCCCCCCTTAGTTTATAACCACGTGTCTCAAGTTCTTTAGATTCTATATTTCCGCCACTATTCTCGCCCTCCCCCCTATCTATTTTCTACCTACCATCTATGCTATTTTCTGTGCCTTCTCCCCCCTTCTCCCCCTCCCACCCCCCTGTTTCTNTGTAGGTGACTGTCCCCTTATCTCT
This sequence comes from Sturnira hondurensis, assembly GCF_014824575.4. Classification (NCBI taxonomy): domain Eukaryota; kingdom Metazoa; phylum Chordata; class Mammalia; order Chiroptera; family Phyllostomidae; genus Sturnira; species Sturnira hondurensis. The sequence continues at coordinate 2,983,022 of NW_028079436.1, read as the reverse complement.
TGCTGCTTCTAGGATTCTCTCCTTCATTTTAGTCTTGGCTAATGTAATTATGATGTGCCTTGGTGTGTTCCTTCTTAGGTCCAACTTCTTTGGCACTCTCTGAGCTTCCTGGATTTCCTGGAAGTCTATTTCCTTTTCCAGACTGGGGAAGTTCACCAGTATTATTTGTTCAAATAAGTTTTCCACTCGTGGCTGTTTCTTTTCCCCTTCTGGTACCCCTATAATTCGGATGTTGGAACGTTTGAAGATGTCCTGGAGGTTCCTAAGCCTCTCTTCATTTTTTTGAATTCTCATTTCTTCATTCCTTTCTGGTTGGATGTTTCATTCTTCCTTCTGGTCCATCCCATTGATTTGAGCCCCAGTTTCCTTTCCATCACTATTGGTTTCCTGGACATCTCCCTTCATTTCAATTAGTTTAGCTTTCATATGTTCCTCTAATTCGTGACTATAATCCACCAGTTCTGTGAGCATCCTGATAAACAGTGTCTTGAACTGTGCTTCTGAGAGGCTGACAATCTCTCAGTCGCTGAGAGTTATCGGCTCTGGGACTTTGAGTTCTTCTTGCGCCATCTTTTGGGCTGTTCGTGCCTGTTACATAGCAGGATCGGAGCCCTAGGTGTTCACCAGAGCAGGGCAACTCAGTCGCTGGGTTGTGACGCGTCCCGGTTGAACTGTTAGTTGTTGTCGGACTTCCGTATAATTCAATGTTCTGTTCTTTGGCTGTGTCTTTGTTCTCCACACCTTTGTTGTATTCAAACTTGGTTGTGGGAGAAGGCACGGTGTTTCCACCTACGCCTCCATCTTGGCGGAAGTCTGTCTAGTATGTTTTAATAGCTCATAAGGTCAATCCTAGAGTCTGCCCACTTAGTTTTACATGTTTGTTTTTATACATGAAATTATAATAAACTAGTCCAGCTCCAAGGGAAAAAACATGTTATTTTTATTCAGATCATGTTAATTCACATATAAAGTTGAGGAGCCTTGCCATTTTTATGATGCTTAATCTTTCTGTCCAAGAACAAGGTATTTATTTCTGTATCTCTCAGAAATGTGAGTGTTACATATTTCTTGTTAAGTTTATTCCTAAAGAGTTTTTTATTGATATTGTAAATGGGATTTTCTCTCTTACTATAACTTGTAACTGATTGTTGTATAAGTAAGTGATGGCAGGTCTTGTGCATTCAATTTATATACTTGTAAGTTACTGAGCTTACTGAGCAACATTTACCATTGACTCTTTGAGTCCTTCTCTCTTTATGTTGTATCAGTGTCAGAGAAATCAGCTGACTTCTTCATTCCCAATACTTTTTTTTCTAATTTTTTTCTTTTTTGCTGGTGTTAGTTATTGCCCCAAGTACAGTCTCAAATGAAGGTGGAGACAGTGGGTACACTGACTCTGTCCCTTACGTTAGGGAGAGTGACTCTCGTCTCCCCCAGTAAATCGGGTACTGCATTCGATGGGAGGTGTCTGTGTCCGCCTTTCTCTGCGTAAACCTCCACCGACTCCTCAGCCATTACCTCTGTCCCTGTCAATATCACCATCATCACCTTCCTGCCAGGTGGGTGGGTGACATCTAGAGGAGGGTTGCAGTTATGTTCAACACAAAGCGAAAAACCTACACAGTACTAAACTTATTAAGAACTGTGACAATGTCAACAATAGCAAAAGGCAGGTTCTTTTTCTGCAGTGGTCTGAGACCATCAGCACAATTCCCCAAATGTTCTTTCTCTCCCTCATAAGGATGTCTTCTGGTTTGGGTTCAGCAGGCGAAGTATTAGGCAATGTGTACGCAACGTTGCTGGAGCCAAGAGCCATTTCAGCAGAATGTGCCCATTTTCTGTCCTTCTAGATACAACGTCTACATTTTCCAATAAATTATAAACCTGTATCTGAGCTGATATAAAATGTGCAGCTATGGTAATACTGAAAGTTCTGTCCTACTTAAAGTATTTTATAGATAAAGACTCTTCATGATCTTTCTGCTAGTGAATACCATTAATGTGTTTGCAGGAGGTCAACTTGTTTGCAAGGGGATTTAACTGGGTCATTTTCTGTCTTCCCCAGAGGTTTCTAGTAGAAGGAATATAGTACAGGCCTGGGGTGTGCGTGCGCGCGCGTGTGTGTGTGTGTGTGTGTGTGTGTGAGAAAAGGATGAGGGAGTGTGATTCCCTGTCATTGAATGTTTCTATAAGGAATAGATGTTGAGTTTTTCAAAGGCCTTAAGCATTTTATGAGATAATTATCTGATTTTTCTCCTTAGATCTGTTAATACAATTTGTTGTGATATGGTAATGGATTCCTATGTATTTATTATGTATTACTATTTATCTAAATGTAATGTGGTGTTTACTCTTATTTAGGATTTTGGGGGTGTGTATGTGTATAGATGATATCTAACACAAATTTAGGAATTAATGTTATATACTTGCTTCATAAGAGCAATGTGTAAGTTTTACTTCATTTTGTATCCTCTGGGACAATGTTTAAAACGCCTGTTCTTTAGAAAGTTAGTGATACTGCCCTGTGAATAGAATTTTTGTGGGGTAGAAATTTGATAACTTTATTTCATCTGTGGAAATTGATTTGCTCAAGCTTTCTACCTTAATTTGAGTCAATTTTGGTAAATTGTGTTTTTCCAAATAACTATGAATTATTCTGCATAAATATTAAAATTGTTTGCATAAATCATGCGGTTTCCTTAGGTTGTTTTTATTTCTTGTGTTTAAGTGATCACTCCTTTCTCATTAAATGTGTGAAGTCATGGCTTTCAGTTCACTGTAGATTCTTTTTTTTCTAAATGTATTTTATTGATTATACCATTACAGTTGTACTATTTCCCCCTTCATTCCCCTCCACCCTGCACACCCCTCCCCCACCCTTCCCCCCCTTTAGTTTATGTCCATGTGTCTCAAGTTCTTTAGATTCTATATTTCCCCTACTATTCTTGCCCCCCATCTATTTTTTACCTACTGTCTATGCTACTTATTTTCTGTATCTTCTCCCCCCTTCTCCTCCTCCCACTCCCCTGTTGCTAACCCTCCATGTAATCTCCATTTCTATGGTTCTGCTCCTGATCTAGCTGTCCTCTTGGTTTGCTTTTGTTTTAGGTGTGGTTGTTAGTAACTGTGAGTTTGCTGTCCTTTCACTGTTCATATTTTTTATCTTCTTTTTCTTAGATAAGTCCCTTTAACATTTCATATAATAAGGGCTTCGTGATGATGAACTCCTTGAATTTGACCTTATCTGAGAAGCACTTTATCTGCCCTTCCATCCTAAATGAAAGCTTTGCTGGATAGAGCAATCTTGGATGTACGTTCTTCCTTGCTTTTCATGACTTGGAACACTTCTTTCCAGCCCCTTCTTGCCTACAAGGTCTCTTTTGAGAAATCCGCTGACAGCATGATGGGTACTCCTTTGTAGGTGACTGTCCCCTTATCTCTTGCTGCTTCTAGGATTCTCTCCTTCATTTTAGTCTTGGCTAATGTAATTATGATGTGCCTTGGTGTGTTCCTTCTTGGGTCCAACTTCTTTGGGACTCTCTGAGCTTCCTGGATTTCCTGGAAGTCTATTTCCTTTGCCAGACTGGGGAAGTTCTCCTTTATTATTTGTTCAAATAAGTTTTCCACTCGTGGCTGTTTCTTTCCCCCTTCTGGTACCCCTATAATCCGGATGTTGGAACGTTTAAAGATGTCCTGGAGGTTCCTAAGCCTCTCCTCATTTTTTTGAATTCTCATTTCTTCATTCCTTTCTGGTGGGATGTTTTGTTCTTCCTTCTGGTCCATTCCATTGATTTGAGTCCCAGTTTCCTTTCCATCACTATTGGTTTCCTGTGCATCTCCCTTCATTTCAATTAGTTTAGCCTTCATATGTTCCTCTAATTTGTGGCTAAAATCAACCAGTTCTGTGAGCATCCTGATTACCAGTGTCTTGAATTGTGCATCTGAGAGGTTCGCCATTTCCTGGTCTCTTAGAGTTATTGTCTCTGGGGCTTTGAGTTCTTCTTGAGCCATATTTTAGTCTGTTCGTGCCTGTTACGTATGAGGAGCAGAGCCCTAGGTGTTCACCAGGGCAGGGCAACTCAGTTGCTGGGTTGTGATGCTGTATGTGGGAGCGGGGACAAAGGAAAGCAATGGCGGGCACCCTTTGCTTCCTCCCGCCATCACCGTGGGCCATGCGATTCGTCCCTCTGTGCACGAATGGGCCTCGCGATTCATCCCACTGCTCTCGAATGTGCGACCACCGTCAGCAGCTGCTGGGTTCGTTGCTGGGGGCTGCGAGGTCCATCTCACTTCTCACTCCCACTGTCTCGAGCCCTCACTGGGTCCATCCCACGGTACCCCGGATGCCTGGGCGCCTGGGGTCGGGGGATCGTTCCTGCCCGACCCTGCTCCACTGCTGGCTCCACCCCTCTTACTGCTTGGTCGAATGGTTCATTGTTGTTGGACTTCCGTACAGTTCAATTTTCTGTTCTTTGGCTGTGTCTTTGTTCTCCAAATCTTTGTTGTATTCAAACTTGGTTGTGGGAGAAGGCACAGTGTTTCCACCTACACCTCCATCTTGGCGGAAGTCCTCTCACTGTAGATTCTGGTACACTGTTTACATGATCTTTACACTCTAAAAACACAGGGGTTTCACCTTGTAATTTCCCTCTTACTCAGGAATTTTTTCATGTAGAATTTCTTTTTATAAATGTCCAGGCATGTTCTGATTTTGTTAGTAATTTTGGTTTTATTGTATTGTCATCTGAAAATGTTTTTTCTATTATTTCTATTTTGTGGAACTTAACTGAGGCTGCCTTTATGACTTAATGCTGGGGACCTATTCCATTTCTGTTGGAGAGAAGGACCGCTCCCTGCGCTGGGATTATTGAGAACAGTACACAGTGTGATGTGGACCTTACTGGCACTATTGCGCAGGTCTCTGTAGCCTTACCTACTTTTCGTCCACTTGATCTGTTTTGGACTAAAATTGTTATGGCAACATCCACTCTTTTAGTGGATTTCTCTTTTTTCCCTTTTCCTCCCTTATAATTTTTATTTTATGAAAGGGATTGCTATGTTTCTGGGAATAGACCTTCATAAATATTGTATCTTCTTTGTGCATTGTGGCTTTCGTATGTCAGAAGAAAATTCTGGAAGCTTTACTTGATGTGAATATTTTATTGAGTGAGAAACGAACTATTCACCAGTAGGGAGACTGAAGGCTGGACACTGGTCTGAAGTTCAGAGGCATGGCGTTAACAGGATGTTGTATAAAGTGCAAGCAAAGATGTTGTTTAAACTTGACCATGATTGGTTGTTACAGTTGGAGTTTCTAGAATGAAGGGTTAAAAGTGATTTTCTTTTATCATTTTAGGAGGGTGGCTTAACTTGTGTTTTTGATTATCAGAGATATTTACAAGAAATCAGTTAAATTTTGCTTACATTCATAAAATAAACCGGATTAAGTTTTGCACATGTAGCTAAACTAATTTTTGTCTACTTGGGAGATCTTTAAGCCTGATTTCCATTTTATTTTAAAAAGTATTATAAACTGTATTGTTTTTATATTCAACGCCTTTTGGTCTGAATTCTAGACTGTTTGATATCAGGTAATGGCCCCTATTTTCTCATTTGCTTCATTTGTCTGTTGCGCCTCAGCCCGTCCTTCTGATTTTAGGCTTTCTGAATTACTTTATTTGCGGTGGTATCTCCTCTATACAACATAAAGTTAGGGTTTGCTTTGCAAAAAGTGATGTTTAGTTAAATAGATGTCTGAGCCATTGTTACTTGGTCTGAAGGCATCGAGGCAGGAGAATTTGTGAGAGTGGGCGGGGGTGGGGGTCACCTGCTGCGCACAGCCCAGTAGAAAGAACGCTTTACCCTGCCTAATCACGTGGTTCCGGTCCTTTAGACAGAGGTCATGGGGTCGGTTTTAACTGAATCTCTTTAAAGACAGTGAATTTTTTCAAGTTTGTACTTTGCAGGAAAATAAGTGATTAAAAAAAGAATACAAAAAAAAGGATTTGGAATATGTTACTCTAACTTTCCTGTGAACATTTTAAGGGCTTGGAATAAGGGTACATCTCAAAGGGTATAAAGTACATAAAACTTAGGAGACTGGGCTCTCCTTCCATATTCCCCATTTGCCGTCCGTAAATCTTCGGGCATTCACTTGAACTCTCAAAGCCTCAGTTTCCTTGTAGAGACATTGGAGGTAGAATTAGCCCTGCTACCTTCCTTTCAGAAGTTTTGTGCTCATCAAAATGTTGATCTCTGTAGTCCATCTCTCATAAGACCTCCTTCCCCAGCAAAGTGTCGGTCATGCTACTTGTCTTACAGAGCCCCTATGATGGCTTGCCTTTATTTGTGTAAACCGTGAAATATTCTTGTAAAATGATAAATCTGCACACCCATTCCGGCAATGTTCTGTTCTATTCCCCTTCTGAGCTCGAGTCCTCTGAAGGTAACAACATTGCAATCTTTCCGGTTTTAGTTCCTGCGTGTATGTGCACGCTCACCTTGTTCCTCTGAGCAATCTGTAGTACCATTTCTTGGTTTATCACTTCAAGGAGGTGCCCGTTGCTTCTCCGCTGTGGGTAAATAAGGATGAACTCAGATTGTGCATCACTTTTCCTCCCCTTCCCAATATTTAGTAGTCATAACATTATTTTTTATTCCTCCTACTTTTGCTTTAAATAACATGCTTCTGCCTCTTCCAGCTCTCCATGCTGTTTCATCAGTTTCAGGCACAGCCAGACTTACTCCTGGCACCCTGTCGTTCCCTCTCTCCCCTCCTTCTTACTGCATCCTCCACTTTTCTCAGCTCCACCTGGTTATGGTCCATACAATTTACATTCTCTTCTCTTACCATAACTACTTGTTGATAGAAAAGTCATATACAGATATTGATTTTAAAGGACCAGCTCAAATGAACAGCATTTATATTATTGTCTTCTTTATATTGGTCATATGCTCCCAATGCATTCCCTTATCTAAGTTCTGATATCATCACTGTTGTGCTCCTCAAAGAAGTACATTCCTAGCCACAAGGTTAAATAGATTATTTCCATTTAAAATTTGCATTTGTAGTCCTCACTGGTGCGGCTCAGGGGATTGAGCACTGGCCTGGGAACTGAAAGGTTGCCAGTTTGATTCCCCATCAGGGCACATGCCTGGGTTGCGGGCCAGATCCCAGGTGAGGGTGTGCAAGAGGCAACTGATGGATGTGTTTCTCACACGTTGCTGTTTTTCTCCTTCTCTTTCTCCTTCCCTTCCCCTCCCTCAAAAAAAGTAAAGAAATAAAATATTTTTTTAAAACTTGCCTTCATAGACTGAGCTGTATGGATCTAGGATGGGGGACATGTTTCCATTGCCCACCCAGCTGGTGCAGAGCCCTCCCTTCATACAGCCAAATCTTAATCCATTTGGGCCTGATAAACTCTCCTGGCCTCACCCTGAAGAATCTCTTGAGACCTCAGGCCACCACAGAGGTGTGCAAGCAGCCAGCAGGTGTCAGCTAGACTTGGGATATTCTGGGACATTTGCTGAGTGGCATCATACCCAGCACTGGTACTGAGTTTGAATCTGTGTCAGTCTAGTGAACCCCACTCACTCCTGCCTGGTGACTCACTGAGAACCTACCTCATGCAACTTGGATACCTCCAGAGGCTCTTTCAGTAACTGAGCCCACAGGCAGAGGCAGACCTCAGGGTGCCTGGGACTGTTGCTGGCCTGCCCCACACCTGGTGCTGGCAAAAGCCAGACTTTGTGTGCAGCTTGGTCCTTCCTGCCCATACTTACTGATGCAGTTGGTTCACACTTCACTGATGCTCACACTTCATTGGTTGATTCTTGTATGTGTCCTGACTGAGGATCAAACCTGCAACCTTGGCGTATCAGGACAATGCTTTAACCAGCTGAGCAACCCAGCCAGGAAAGAAGAAAAACATTTAATAGTAACTGTAATTAAGTTGTAAAATTAATTTGTAACTTGAGTTTACACATAAATGCATCATTGAAGTATTGTCATGGGACGCTGTGCTGATGGTGGATAACATACCTTTACGAGTAGCTACCTGCCAGGTAGGCCAGCGAGACGGCATAGCACTATTTATGATAAACTCTGTGATTCAGGCTAATTAGTAATTAGTTCACTTTATATTCTAAATAATGTGCACCTTGTGTGTTTATATCATAATCCTTGCATAGGGTTGGTAGTGAATTGTTTTCATATTTGTAAACTCAGGAATTAATAATGAAATATTTAAAAAATCTTTTTTTTTTTGCCTTTTGGGTTTAGTGTCACCATTTTATTTCACGGTCTGGTATTCCTCTGAGTTTCCTAGAGTAAACCTCAAGTTTTTTCTTCACTAAAAAGTTGCATAGAGGACAAAGTTTGAGTCCTTGCATTTCCGAAAATAAATTTATTGAACACTCACCCTTAATTGAGAGTTGGGCTGGGCACAGAATTACAGATCACATACCTTTTTCCTTACTCTCTGAAGGTGCTACTCCGTCATTTTTTAGCATCCAGTTTGGCTGATTCTCTTAACAGATACGGATTGTGTGCCTAATATATTTGAGGTGCTGATGCTAATCTCATGCTGATGGTTTTTTGTGGGTCTGTATTCAAGGTCTGTATTTTTACTCTAAGATATTATATTATTCATTTGATACTTTTCTCTCTTATATTTTCTCACTTCCCTCTTTTAGAGTTCCTGATAGTTGGATGATGAAGTGATGCTCTATTTCTCATGATACCATATTTCTCAGTATTTTTGCTTTTTCCAATTTCTCCTTCACACACTGAGAAATATCTACCATACAGTCTTCCCCGTTTTCTACTGAATTTTTCATTTTGGAAATTATTACTTCTGCTTGATAAGAATTATTCATTTTCTCACTGTTCCCTTTCCTCTGCATAGCGTGGTACTTGAATTTGAAACCAGGCAACGAGTCAGGAAGATTAGAAGTGCCCGTGTGTTACCGGACAGGGGGCCTGGCCCTGAGCAGGTCTGCTGAGGGCCAGCGGTGTGCGTGGGCTCCTGCCTTCCTGTAGGAAAGACTTCACACCAGCAGTCCCAGTGACTCTGAGGGCGCGTTTATTAACGCTGCGGACAGTGAAACAAGGAAGGGCTTCTCGGAGAAGCAGCAACAGGACAGCCTGGGCGGGGCTGCCCGAGCTCATCAGGCGGAGAAGAGGGGGCCCAGGGGATCAGCCCAGGACAAGCTGTCGGCAGCCCCTTGTGCCCCTGGTTGCAAGTCACAGGGTCCCTTAGAGATCAGGAGGCGCGTGTCTATGGGGGGGAAGAAGAGAGGGAAGAAGAGGAGAGAATACAGGCAGGCTGGGTCCCTCGTCTTCAGGGTTTTATCTCTCTCTTGCAAGGGAGACTCTTAGGGGAAGTCTCAAGGGAGGGTTCAGTAGGATAGCCCTCAGTTCTCCAGGTTCGCCTTTTCAGGGCGTGGACTTCACTGATTGGTCAGTCACAGGGCAGAGGGCCATTACTCATTGCAGCTGGTCCTGGCATCGCCCACCTGGATTTACCGCTTTTCTGGGCCTGGAGCTGAAACAGAAGTGAGGCCTAGGTGTTGTCTCCAGGGAGGTGACCTTCCGTATCTGGCCGTAAATGGTTGGGCCATTGTCTTCAGCTGTCTGCCTCAGTCTCCCTATTCAATTTGCCAAGGAATTTTCCTAGCTTCTCACTAGCCTGTCTCACATGGGAGAATGTTTCAAACAGCTTTCTTATGTGTTAAACACTTTCCTCTTCCCTGTTGGCTAGCTCCTTCATTTACATTCCCATTCTTTTAAATTTCATCTTCATCTAAGATTCTTAGTGTCCTTCCTGTTCTCTGTAGGATTCCCTTATGCATTTTTGTTTCTTTTATGTTGCCACATAGAGGAATAACACCATGAAATCTGGAATAGCGGCTGATTTAAAATGATGGTTTCTTTTGGTTTTAATAACTTGACACAGGTCTCTTCTTCCTCCTTTCAGTTTGAGTGTGAGTGAATCTCTGTGTGAAGGTCAGGCTTCCAGGGTCTCAGGGTTGTTTTGCAAACACTTAGCCAAACTTTTATAAAAAATGGCTGTGATAAGGGAGGTTATAGTTATAATATACATGATTTAGGAAACCTCATGGAAACTTGGAAGCATTGAAAAATGAGGACTGCTAATTTTAGATTAATCATGGGTCAAGAAGGGCATTTTCTATTGAAAGAACACATTTAATTTCAGAAGCTTAAGCCATATGTTAACTCTAGCGTGATAGCTCTGAAAAATCTGAAGGAAACTGTCGGAATTGACTTTGATATATTTGATAATTCTATACATAACTCTTTGTTTATCCTGGAAAAGTCATAATTATCTATTAAATACTATGATCCTCAAGAGCAATTTATTTTTACCTAAGTTTATTTTCCCAGTTCTGTTTACATTAATCTGCATCACTGTTTTGCAATAAAGTAAAACCAGAGAACCTCTTGGGGAGAATAATACCCTTTCTAATATACGTTAGTTGAAATTGCTGTAATTAAGTCCAAATTACATATCTAAATACAAAATGACAGGTACCACAGCAGGGCCACCTGAAGGCCTAATGCAGCCCACATCTTAGTATTCTTGTTGAATTTTGGCATTCAAACGCCCCTCCCCTTTTTTCCCACAAAAGTCACTATTCGTTTGGTGGTCCTACTACAGTAGATGAAATGAGTGTACACAAAAAAATGTCTGTTAGATAAGACGCCAACCTTTTGACTCCTCTGATTCATGGGAATGTTAACAGGAAAATTCAGGAGAAAGCAAGCCATTCCTGCTGGCCTCAGAAGCCTCAGGACCCGCCATTGCCTGCCAAGGGTCACCCTAGAGAACATTTGTCACAATCTGATATCTATTTCTAGGCTGTTAACTAGGAGAGGTGACCTATTTCAGCTGAGCCACAGATTGAATTCGCTGCAGCAATTCGAGATGAATTTCTTTACCACTCCCTCATATTTCCCCATCCCTCACCCCATCATTCTGCCATTTAGGACCTACTGAAGAGGAATGGCCGTGCAGATGGATGCCTGGACAGACTGAAAATGGGGCGCTGTGTGTGATTATTCCTCTCCTAATGGTGATGTTACCTGGCCTGCAAAAGATAAGGTCTGATGCAAAATGGCCCTGTAACCAGGGCCAGCACCACCCAGTGGACTGACCATCTCAGTTTGGGAAGAGGCAGAAACATGTTCCACCCCGAGGTCTTTGAAATTCAGTAGCAACCCTTGCTGAAGACATAGGCTCCATTGCATTGTTTCAAGAAGAAAGGTGTCTTTCTTGAGGGCTTTCTCAAGGCCAAGGACAGGGTGGGTTTGTCTAGGACACTGTGATCTTTGCCACAACGACTGAAGAACTCCAAGTCCAAGGTGGGGTCGGGGGCACATAGGAAAAACCCCAGCAAGAATCAGTCTCTGGGTTTTGTAACCCTCAAAACAAAATGCAGTTATCTTTCACTAAATAATAAAATGAAAGATGAACTGCTGCAATTCCTTTTTCTCTTTTTACCTAGTTTCAAAAGAATTATGGTTTTAGGTTAGATCTATGGCACACAATGAACTTAGAATTCTCTTTTCTCCACAGTTAGACACCCAGGTGTATGCTCTGTTAGGGACGCTTATCACGCCATATGTGTCCTTTAAAATGATCTGCGCACATTCCCACCTTACGGATTTCCCCCCAAGGTTTTGCTAGGCATGATTTGCAGGTAAAACTAAAGCCAGTTGTTACCTGAGCCTCCAATAATCCTGTGAAAACCTGGACATAGGAACTGTTCAAACTGATGATCTGGACACATTGTCGGAACAGACACACTGACCACATTGAACGTTTCCGCCTCGTCTGCATCGACCAGTCGAGCATCCCACCAGGCACTGGGCCACCAGTTCATACCATGTGTCCTGTCTGAGTGTGCTCTTCATCCCATTGACCACCTGAGCCAGGTCCCCCTGCACTGAGGTTGGGGAAGAGGTTGAGCCTGAAGTTGCTCAAAATTTCCAGCTAACCATCTTCTCTCTTCTTGTAGTTTATATGAAAAAGTATCTTTCTCAGTTACTCCAGGCTCTCAATGCAAAAGCATCTGGGAATCACATAAAAACAATACCTGTTTTTCTTTCACTTTTCTAACGACTGCTTGCTGTGTTCAGGACTCTGGCAAGTGACGATTGGCTGGAGACATGAACACAGTTCAGAGTATTAACTCGGTCCTTCAGAAATCCATCTCAGAAGTACCACAACATGAAACGTCACAGAGATGTCTCCTGTTTGAAACTTAATAGGGCCTAACTTGTAAGAACTGTACATTTTGATGGAATCTCCTTCTCTAATTTGTGTTTTGTTATGGAAAAGTATGTGAAACTGTCAAATTCTATCATTGGACTCCCAATATTTTGGAGGAATTAACTTGTCAATTGTGTTTATAATTAAATATGTGATTAATAACTATAATGACCTCTATGGTATAGTTTATGTTTTGTACAGGTGGCTCAGCTAAACCCTTTTGAGTAAGAATTCCTTCCCACTTGCTGTACCGTCTCCTCGTGTCTTTGTTACAGAGGGAGTCACGGGACCCCTGGCATGCCTTCGTCAGCCTCCCTCCCCTACAGGACACTGACTGCTTTGCATGTGTCATGTGTGAATGTTAGAAACATGCTCGATACAGTTTAGCTGTGATAATTATGGGTTTATGTTCCTATAAAATGGAAGGTCATTCATGTCAACTATAATTTAAATATTTTTAACTTGTAAAAAAAGTTTCCCTGGCTGGCGTAGCTCAGTGGATTGAGCGCGGGCCTGTGAACCAGACGATCGCGGTTCGATTCCCAGTCAGGGCACATGCCTGGGTTGCAGGTCGGTTCCTTGCAGGCCAACTACCAGCAGGGGACACACAAGAGGCAGCCATACATTGATGTTTCTCTCCCTCTCTCCTTCCCCTCTAAAGATAAATAAATAAATAAATAAATAAATAAAAATCTTAAAAAAAAAAGTTTCAAAAGTTTTAAAAACAACAAAAGAATGTGTCCTGTCCATTCAAGGCATAAATGCATTTTGAATTTAAAACATTATAGTTCCTGAAATACTTCATTAATTCAAAAAATTTTTGATTTTCTTAGATACTTCAGTAGTTTCCCTGATTCTCATGTGGTAGTGTCACCGGTGGACACAGGTAACCAGGTTCTTGGTGATGAGGACAAAGATTTGAACCGAACACCCGAAGTTTATAGCAGAGAACATGGGAGCAGGCCAACTCCAAGCAGAGATTGACCTCATGGGCTGGAGGGACTCTGTTCTTATAGGGCGGATCCTTCCTGGCTAATTTTGGCAGGCTTTTCCTGTGACAAGTGGCTGTAAAGCTACTGCACATGTGGTCTCCCATGGTTTTCCCGGATTGGCCGCCAGGGAAGGGGGTCCCACAATGTTACCTAGTTGACCCCCCCTTCTCCTGGGGTCCCGCTGTACTAGGTTCACCTTTCCCTTCACCAGAGAATTATAGCTCTCCATGTCAGAGATTGGTGAAAAGGAAAGGCATTATTTATTAAAGTTATACAGACTTAAGAGTAATGACTTAATGTCTTCATCAAAATCCCAAAGTCCCTTAAAACACCCACAAACACACACAGTCCTTCTTTCCCCCTTTGCCCAGTCCAAGGTACTGTATCTCAGGAAAAGAAACAGAAAGCTGTGTGGTGGTTCTCTGCTAAAGCTGCATGCTCATAGCTGTGGCGGGGGGGGGTGGGGGGGGGAGGAGGAGGGCGGGGGGTGCCCCACTCTGACCAAAGCCACGTGGTTCTCTCTGCTAAAGCTACATGGTGATTCTCTCTCACAGGGCTGCAAGAGTCCCCATTCTGGCCAAAAGCGCATGGTTCTCTCCTCATTGGCTGCTGCATCTGCATTTAAATCCCCGTGCCAATCTTCCTCTGCAGTCCCATTTCCAACTCCTCCCACAATCGGCTACACTGGCCAGGACTCCCATATCCTCCCAGCTTTACTGGGCTGCCATAGTGAGTCTGGGCAGGCGTGGCCCCATGGCGTGGAGCCAATCATCTCCAAGCTCTCACGCAGGTGCTGTAACAAGGGCTCAGGAGTTGCCTCCCAGTTACATCTTGGGTGGAAGTCACTCCCTTCTCCCTGGCTCAAAATATGGCCACAGCTATTTAACATATCTATGAAACCAGGTAAAGGTTATAGACATGTTAAATGACCATTCTAGAGGTTATCCACAAAACTGTTGCTATGCAAAACAACTCAAGGGCCCTGCTCCATGTATCCCACCCACCCCCCCAGCTCAGACTTGTGGGGGTGAGGACATCCTATATTTTTAATATTTCCTGGACACCCTGAGTTCTGGACCCCATTGCAGATTCTTCTTTGGGGGGCCCCCTGGCTGCACCCTCCTACAGTAGAATATAGGCTTAAAGTCGAGTCTGCTCTCTCATACAAATAGGGACCTTTGCTTAGCCAAGACAACGGAAGGATTCGACCACAAAAAGAAATGGAGAGTCGTTTAAAAAGAAAGATGGTTTGCTCTATTTGAGAAAGAACAGATGAACTGTTTACACAAGTCCTTCTTTTTCTTTTTTTCTTTCTGAGTGAGGATGAGAAAGAAGCCACCTGGGCAGGTACTGTTCAAAAGTCACTGCCTCCATTATTCTGCTTGCTCTCAGACTCAGGTGGGCAGGCACCTACTGTTTGAATGTAAGAGGCAGTATCACTCAGTCCAGTACTGCTTCTCAAAGACACAGTTTTGAAATGACTTGTCTCCATTACTGATTTCCTAGACAAAAGGAAACACAGGCAAACTGATCCTATTGCCTATAAACACAGGCAATACTGATCCAAAATGGACAGTCATGAAACGCGTCTTTGAATCAGTGACTCACAAGCTGCTCTGGATTGAAAGATTGGGTGATTTATAGTGACAGAAATACCAGATTCTTGCTAACCATTAGAAAGGAATGTATCAGTTCTATCATCCTAATTTTTCTTTCCCATCCTAAGAAAAAATACTTCGGTATCATATTCTTTTTCCAACTTCTCTACAATAGGATCTCTATGGAATCTAGTTTTATTTCCACATACAGCAGGACCTCTAATGAGACTTATGCACATCAAAAAGTATTTTCTGTGAAGGCTTTTTGACACCCACTGTAATAGAAATCCTGTTAATAATAATGAGGATAACAGTCACCTTCTAGTTGACAACTGGGATCTATTAATATGGAAATGAACTGTGATTTGGAATACAGTGAGTTAAATCAGCTGTAGATTTGACTTCTAGTTGCTATGTCACTGCATATTATTTTCAAACAGTGTAAATTACTAAGAACAACTAAAATTTTGAAAGGATTTAATATCATGCAGCGTCAGGCAAAAAAGAGAACATGCTTAATGGCACATTAATTGATGCTGAACTCAAATTGAATTCCGCGAGTGTTTACAGAGGCATCGGGGAGCTGGTTTTAATCTTTGCAACCACAGTGAATAAAATGAATTAATGATAGGGCACAGAGAATGCTGTCAAATGTGTTACTCAATCTTATAGGAAAGCAACTGCCTGTGAAAAAAATTTCTCACCAGGCAACGCGAAATTCGTAACTGACAGCAAAAGGGTGGAAATCCAAGGCAGGGTCGGAGCCTTTGTGGAAGCTCTACCCAGAACTCCAAATTAGAAAGTCTTTTCTTTCACGCCTTGACCCCAAGGAACCTACTGAATCCGTTTCTGCATCTGAAGCTCACTAATGGAAGGGCGCTGAACAAAATGTGGAATCTTGTGTGGTGTGTAATTTCTTTAGGGGAGACTACATGTGCACGCACAGGCAGACTGAAACCCAGTGGAGGCAGACCTCTCACTGCGCACCCCCGGTGGGGGGAGGGGGGCCTCGGGAGAGAGCCTCCCGTCAGGGCCCTTTCTAAGGTCAGGCCCCCTCCCCCAGAACTCACTTGTCTCATCGACCACAGAAGTCACGACTTCATTCATCTGATCCCACTAACTCCTAAAACTTGGTGAAAAACTGGCAAGCCATCTCTCCTTTCTGTGCTTAGATTCCTGGGTTGTGATTCATCATTCTGTTCTCTTTTCTCGCCTTTCTTTGTGTTTTCTTCCGAAAAGCTTCCTTGCCCCTGACCTGACTGAAGCTCATCCCCCAAGATTCCTCATTTTCATGGAACCTGTACCTCTGGCCAGGTATCTCTCCCTCACTGCCTGTGGCTGTAGGGATTGGATGGGGACTTCCTGGCCCCCTCTGGGTCTCAAGCACTCTTGAACAAATTCTTCTTCAGGCTTAGTTTGGAATTAACCCTAATTACACAATGGTATATCTGGGAATGAGAAGCAACTAATTTGAAAACAAATGCTTGTGGGAAAGATATGCAAATGCACTTGGAAATGTTAGGCAAATGTCAGTTTATTCTAAGCCAAAATGCAAATATATCTCATTTTGATATCCCCTTAACTACTTACTGAAACTTAGTGAAATTATTGGCATGTTAATGAATTTTTCTGGGAGGCATTTCCCTCCTTCCATGAAATAATTTAGCTCATTAAATCTTTCAATCAATAATTTTGGGTCACGCAAGTTCAACTGTGAAGAATTATAGGCTTTTCTTCTACTACGTGAGTTGCGTGGAGATACAGATATAATTGGCCGTTAGGATATCCCCTGAATGGTCCCCTCATGAGTTAGGACAGTGATAGGCATTTGAACTTTGAAAAGGAAAGGAGCAGCCCTGGCCAGTTGGCTCAGGCTGTACAGCAAGAGGTTGAGGGTTTGATTCCCGACAGGGTACCTTCCTGGGTTACAGATTTGATCTCCGATCGGGATGTTTCTCTTTCTCTCTCTCTCTCTCTCTCTCTCTCTTCCTCTCTCTCAAATCAATAAACATATCCCCATGTGAGGATTGACAAGAGGAAAGGGGCAAACCTCACATTCAAGCATTGTGTTTCATAGCTTGAATTTATGGATTCATATGCTTAGCATTTTGTATAAATGAAAATAAAGTGTAAGAAAAAGGCTTAACAGAGAGGATAATGGCTCCTCTCTGATAAGCTTTTAAAGAAATACTTACTCCAAGGAAGTTAGCTTATTTTCTGTAACAAATGTATGTAGTTCAAGGAGCTTTCTCAATTTAAACTCACCACATAAAATCTGGAGAATGACATGGAAACTGATCATTCCTGGAATGTATCCCAGGATATTACTTACTGAAGATTTCCTAGGAAAATTCATTTTGATTTAAGCCTACACCTTGGATCAGATACTTCTAAGGCTATGAATATATGCATTATTTACCAGAGTAGGGCTTTTTAGAAGCCGTTCACACATGAAACGTCCCATTCTTAACCCATAAACCGGAACTAAAACTGACCCTGCAGGGCATCCACGACAATTCATGCAAAGTCAGAATCATTCAAAAAGGTGCACCTTGCACACTAAAATGGAAAACACCGTCCCTACCCAAGTCCTCGCTCACTTATTAAATCAGCCTTCGGTAATAAAAAGCTTTTCTTCAAGAAACTCAGTACCTATGCTTATTAAGCACCTGCACCCCATGGCCCCGAGGGAAAGTTTACCCCCTCCCCCCCCCCATGTACCTCTCCCTTCCTTTCAAATGCTTCACTTCATTACTTTCCCTCATTTTCCTGGGAACATGCCAGTTTCTTCGTCCTCGGTAGTTTTCTCAGACCATAGGCAGGGTTTCATCGTTAAAGGATCTGCGTACGCTTTCCCTCCACGGTGGAGCTTTGCAGGTCTCCTGGAGCTCCCTCGGCCGGCTCTCTGCTCTTTCTGACCCGCGCCGCTTACTTGGCCTTCACCTTCAATGCCTCAGTATCCTTCGTCGTTTCCTGCCGCAGTTTTCCTCTCCATTTAGATGGCAGGCTTCCTAAAGCGGGCAAGGGCCGCGATTCGCAGATCCTCCCCAACCTTTGTTACAGCGCCTTGCTCATTGGATATTCTAATTAGATATTAGCTTTTTGATAGCTTGAAAGAAGGGATTAAAGATTCCATGAACACTTCATGCAAACGTTCGATTCTTTTTTTAATTGAATTTATTGGAGTGACATTGGTTAATAAAATTATATAAGTTTCGAGTGTACGATTCTATAATACATCATCCGTATATTGTATTATGTGTTCACCACCCGAAGTCCAGTCTCCTTCCATGTCCATTTTCCCCTATCTTTTCTACCTTCCTCCACCCCTTTTCCCTCTGGTAATCACCACCCTGTTGTCTNCCCCCCCCCCCCCCCCCCCCCGTTCTCACTGGTCATCACCATGCAGTTGTCTCTTTCCCTGAGTTCTTATTGCTGTCGTTTGGTTTGCTTAATCCCTTCACCTTCTTCACCCAGCAGTATTGGACTCTTGGAGTCCAGCTTGGACTCAGCTTAGACTCAGCTTGCACTGAAGTGTTAGGTATTTGTTCCAACCCCACAGGGACAATGCTACTCAAAGGGTGGCCTGCAGACCCCTGCTGGAACCTGAGCTGATGGCGGTCCCTGCCCAGGTTAGCAGCCGCACCAGGATCAAAATACTGTGATCTGCTTACTAAGCCCTTTGTACAGTTCAGCTGGCATTTTGTTCTTAAGCAAGGCTTTCTTGGTGAAGAAAGAGCATCAACACACTTACAAACACAGAGACAAAAATTCTATTATTATAACGAGGATAACAGACACCCTCTAGTTGACAATTCTGATATATTAATGGGCAAATGAATTGTGACTCCCTTGACTTCCATTCTAACACAAACTCCTTATCTCATGTTGGACCCGTGCAACGTGGTCCCGACCGGCTGCTTGAACCGCCCTGGTCTTCCCTGATGAGCACACCAGAGCAAGAGCCCACCACGGTACTCTGTACGACCCTAATGGGGTTTCCTTGGGTTTTTAAGTCTATCCGGATAAAATCACTAGGAAATAGTATCTGGGGATGAACGTTTTTATCTCCATTGACAGCCTGGGAAACTGACTCCCATGGACATACAAACACATACTGAGCATCTCCCCCTGTGCATTTACATCGGAGCCCAGACCCACTACGAAGTCTACTTTACGGGACAACTGTGATTCGAATGCCAGGGCTTGAGAACTTTTTCATTTACTTATGTGGTTTTTATTTGCTTTTAATATTTAAAAATATGCTTTTTAATTTTTTTATTTAATTATTGTTCAAGTACAGTTTTCCATCCCCCACTCCCATCCCAACCCACCCCCCATGCTCCCCACCTCCCTCCCATTTCCACCCCCTTTAGTTGTTCTCCATGTGTCCTTTATACTAGTTTCTGTAAAAATATACTTTTTAAATATGGGTAAATAACTGAAATGATGTTCTCTTTTTCCTTTATAACTGAAAGATTTTGACTTGGGTAGATGTCATCTTGACTAGTTTTCTTTTATATATTTATCAGCACATGTCCCATGCATTCAGAGTTAGTCTCTTCAAAAAAGGTTGCATTAGTATCTACGGCTTGCATAAAGAAGTGTATTAAGCCCTGGCCAGGTGGCTCAGTTGGTTGGAGCGTCAACTCATACACTGAAAGGTTATGGGTTCGATTCCAGGTCAGGACACATACCTATGTTGCATGTTCCAGTCCTGGTCGAGGTGCATACAGGAGGCAACCGATCAGTGTTTCCCTCTCACTCGGATTTTTATCTCTCTCTCTCCCCTCCTCTTCATTCCTCTCTCTCTAAAATCAATATACACATCCTTGAGTTAGAGTTTTTTAAGTGGATTAACTACAAAATTAGTATTCGTGGACATCTTCGATGACAGTTCAGGAAAACAACATAAGTAGAATGTTGTCAGATAAGATGGTACAGTAGTAATGAATACTAATATTTACTTTCAGAATCATATGATGCCAGATTAAACGTCATAAGTAGGATAGCAAGGAGATAACAAAGAATGAATTGTCTACTCTCTCATTGGTAATTAGATAAAATCAAATTGATTGCACTCTCGGGTGGGGAATTATAGGCCAGAAGCACTTAGGACTAGGTTAAAGGATCAGGCTGATTAGAACTTTCAAAATATACTTACTGGTCCCTTTTTTACACCACTAAGAATTCACATGCACCAAATTTTAATGTTTCTTTACTACTGAACAAAAACATTAGAAAAAAACAGGAGGTTATTTAAAATCCCTATTAAGGACTTCGATGCCCAGAGACAGAATCTAAGCTCACACGCCAGGCCCCTCACTAGTGGGCCAGGTAACCACGCCCGTGTGAGGAGTCCTGCACAGGTGAGTGCTGCAGCATGTGTTTCCCGTGGAAATCCTGGCGTGTGTGAAAATAGCTGCTGTCATTGATGTGCTTAGGCACAAGCAGGGACAGCGGGAGTCAGGCCTGGCTGGTGAGTGACTCGGGCCACTCAGAGGATGGAGTGAATGTGAATCGTCTGTGGGTGTCTTGGAAAGGGCACCACACATCACATGAGATTCTGGTTTTGAGACCTGGAGTCTGACCGCTGCAGATGGTGGTCTCTTCCAGCGTTCGCAGGGCACCCTGCAGTCCACCAAAGTCCAGACTGATTTTCGTCACCAGTTTTCAATCTTGAGACTAACGCTTTGGCATCCAGCATTGAAACCCAGTCCTGTGCTGGGTCCCAGGTCCCCTCTTTTTTCCACTTACAGAAAGGGCAGAAGAAAACCTGAGAACTATTGAAGAGTGGCCAGGAGGGTCTCAGCAAATCCGAGAGGTCAGGCACTCTTAAACACGATGTTACAACACGCCGGTCCGGCCAGATGAGTGGTCGAGTCTATCACAGACTGTCACGACTGATAGACTGAAAGGTCTCAGCAATCCCACTTGAGGGTGCCGATGCCACCATATTATCCAGCTTTCCCTGGTCTGTGCCCCAACTTCCCATTCGCAGCTCCAGGCCCAGCCACAGAATACTGGTCTCTGTATCCCTGCTTCCTGGCAGCCGCTGGAAGGGCCTCCTCTGTCGGCGCGGGGATCCCTGATGTGTCTGTCTCCCATGCCCTCAGAGCCAGTAGCATCATGCATCCCTGTCAGTGACTGCCCTCCGCCAGTCTCAGGAGTGTGCTCTCAGCTCTCCCATTCCCCAGGTGCTGAGTCAGGGGCTGCCCTGTCGCCTGCCTTCTGCCCCTGGAACTGTCTTGCATTTGATTCAGAAATGGGAGACAACCTGCTCCCAAGCTGCTGTTAGGCTTGGTCCCCAGAAGTCCAGGGCAGCAGGGCTTGGGACCTGAGCGTGCGCTCGCCACCACCTGTGTGGCAGTCAGACCCTAGTGCCTGGGACCAGGACAACCTGCCAGTCTCCTCCATGGACCTCGTTTCCCCCTCACTTACCTAGCATCTCCACCCTGATGAAAGACTGTCCCCAGAGGCCTTTTTACCCTGTGCTTCTCAAATGAAATCAAACTGGGTCTAGGTGATGCCCAACTGTCCTACAAAGCGGCGGTGCCGCTGCGCTTCCCCCAAGATGTAAACATCCAGAGCCACGTGGACCAACACACTTGGTGTGGCTGGGAGTTAGGCAAGTGTGGAATGAGTGAGGAAAGACAAATAAAATATGGGGCTTCATTAACTGGGGGCAAAACCATTAAGGCTGTTGAACATCATGCTGTGTTTGAATATTATTTGGTAGATAAACGGAAATCATTAAAAGTTTCTAATACAGGTAAGAAACATGGTTAGTTCTGTTTTTTAAAAGATGTTCTTGGCAGCAGTAGAAGATCAACTAACGTGGGGACCTGCAATGAGATGATGCAAAGACCAATGCGTTAGAAATGATGAAAGCCACACATTTGTGTTAAAAGAGTGCTGGTATTTATTGTTCACTATGGTAGGTACCAAACTGTAACCTAGGAGCAAAAACAATGAAGTGGTTAACAGCATAATCTCTTGCCCTGGCCAGGTGGCTCAGTTGGTTGGAGTGTCGCCCCTTACACCGAAAGGTTGTGGGTTCCAATTCTGGTCAGGGCACAGACCTAGATTGCAGGTTGGATCCCTAGTCAGGCCGTGTAGGGGAGGCAACCAGTCAATCTCTCTTTCTGTGTATGTGTGTGTATGTGTGTGTGTGTGTGTCTCTCCCCCCTTCCCCCTCCCTCCCTCTCTTCCTCTCTCTCTAAAAGTCAATAAACATATCCTCTATTGAGGATTTTTTTTAAAAAGCATGAAGTCTTCAGTCAGGCTATTTGGGCTTCAGTCCTGGCTGAACATTTCCTATCTATGTGACCTTCAATGAATTATTATTTTATCTCTGCTTTTCAGTTTTCTCATCTATAAAATGTAAGTAATAATAGGACCTGTCTCATAAGTTGTGATAATTGAATGAGTTGATACATTTAAAGTGTTTGGAACAGTGCCTGGCACATAGCCTTATTCATACTTTTATTATTATAATTGTTTCCCAAGATCATAACGGTGTAATGATCCAATAAACAATGGAGCTGGAATTTAAATGTGGTTGTCTGGGCCCTGGCTGGTGTAGCTCAGCCTGGATTGAGCTCGGGCCTGGGAACCAGATGATCGAGGTTCGATTCCCAGTCAGGGCACATGCCTGGGTTGCAGGCCAGTTCCCAGCAGGGGATGCAGTTCCCGGCATGGGGTGCACGAGAGACAACCATACATTGATGTTTCTCTTCCTCTCTCCCTCCGTTCCCCTCTAAAAGATAAATAAATAAAATATATTTTTTTAAATGTGGTTGTCTGACTCCAGGTCCCTACTCTTACATATTCTGCTTTACAGAAGGGCACATCAGAGTGAGAATGAGAGAGGTTATGTAAGCAAAATATAAAAGATATGGGAGACGGAAGTGTTCAGAATGACGCCAGGTTTCTTATTTGGGCAGCTCTCCGGAAGGGAAGGGAGAGTTGAAAAGCAAGGAAAGAAAAACTCCTGAAAGAAGGAATTGATTACCACTGTCATGTGCAGTGGCATATGGTGAACTCAATGCCTGCTCACAAATGCCTGGGTTTCCAGATGGAATAGACAGAAAGAGAAGTAGGGTTCCTTGGTTAGAGAAGTAATACTCGTCTAACTCAGAAGGGTAAACTTATTGGCAGAGCATTGCTTTGGTTAAGGAAGAGGGGAATTCCTACCTGGTGAGTGGGACAAACTGAGATCCAAATGACAATGGGAGAGATGGCTGCCTGCTCCCTTCCTTGCTTTTGGGGGGAAATGCCTGCCTTTCGCTCTGTGAGTTCCCATTCAGTGGTTCCGTTCCCATGTAGGAGCACAGCGTTTTAGTGTGTTCGTGACATGCCAACCGGTGAGTGGGCCTGAGAAAAAATATTGAGCGAGACAGTCCTGATGGATTTCCTTCTCAGGTTTTTAAAAATGAGCATTAGAATCAATTATATACTAATGTAAAACTAGAATTTGATTTTTCTCTTTCTTTTAAAATAAAAAAGTTCATTGGGTTATTGGGCTGCTCTTATTAAGAAATTGTAAAAGGTTTTTCTTTACCTTTCGAGTAACCTACTTACAAGGCACAACAGATTCTATGTCTTAACAGAGTTCCTTCCTGTGCTTTTTGTTGAAATTTTTACATCCCTGATTATTGAAAAGAAGTCTTCTCATTTTTTGAATTAAAGTTTTTCTTTTACAGTCATGTTACCTCTTATGTTTACTTTTTAAATCTTTTTTGTCACTTGGATCATAGAAGTAGCTAAATATTATTTTCAGTGATTCATGGTCCTATTGAAACAAGTGTTCAAACTTGGCAACTTTTGATATTTTTCCCTCACAAATTCCTAACTGAAATTTTCTTTTTTTAAAACCCATTTTACTGAGGTATGATTGACATATAAAAAGCTGTACATACTTATATATACAATGAAGTTTGGAGATAAGTATATATCTGTGAAGCTCTCACCACCATCTATGCCATAAACATACTCATCTCCCCCAAAAGTCCCCTCCCACCCTCTTTATTACTATTATTAGAACACTTAACAGCAGTCTACCCTCGTAAAAAACTTTAGAGCGGACAATACAGTGTTACTAACTATAGGCACTATGCTGTATAGTACATCTCTAGGATGCAGTCGTTCCACTGAAACTTGGTGCCCTCGGAGTAGTGCCTCCCTTTTCCCCTCCCCACCCAACCCAGCCTCTGACTCCACCAGTCTACTCTCTGTTTCTATGAGTTTGAGTATTTTAGATTCCTCACATGGATGCTGTCATGTGGTATTTGTCCATATGAGTCTGGATTATTTTTCACTTAGCAGAATGTCCTCAAGTTTATCTGGGTTGTTGCACATGGCAGGGTTTCCTTTTTGATGGCTGAATAATGTTCCATGGTGTGTGTGTGTGTGTGTGTGTGTGTGTTATGTATTACATTTACTTTTCTTTTTTAAAATATATTTTATTGACTATGCTATTACAGTTGTCCAATTTTTTTCTCCCTTTTATTCCCCTTCACCGCGTACCCCCTCCCACCATCATTCCCCCACCTTAGTTCATGTCCATGGGTCATACATGTAAGTGCTTTGGCTTCTCCATTTTCTCTACTGTTCTTAACCTCCCCCTGTCTATTTTGTACCTACCAATTATGCTTCTTATTCCCTGTACTTTTTCTCCCACTCTCCCTCCTCCCTTTCCCCACTGATGACCCTCCACGTGATCTCCATTTTTGTGATTCTATTCCTGCTCTTGTCGTTTGCTTAGTTAATTTTCATTCTTGTTTTCTTTGGGGGGAGGGGGGTTCAGTTGTTGATAGTTCGAAGTTTGTTGTCATTTTACTGTTCATATTTTTGGTCATCTTTTTCATAGAAGACTCCCCTTACATTTAACATTTCCTACAATAAGGGCTTGGTGATGATGAATTTCTTTAACTTGACCTTATCTGGGAAGCACTTTATCTGCATTTCCATTCTGAATAAAAGTTTTGCTGGATAGAGCAATCTTGGATGTAGGTCCTTGCTTTTCATGACTTGGAATACTTTTTCCAGCTCCTTCTTGCCTACAAGGTCTTTTTTGAGAAATCAGCTGATAGTCTGATGGGAATTCCTTTGTAGATGACTGTCCCCTTATCTCTTGCTGCTTCTAGGATTCTCTCCTTCATTTTAATCTTGGCTAAGGTAATTATGATGTGCTTTGGTGTGTGCTTTCTTCGGTCCAACTTCTTTGGGACTCTCCGAGCTTCCTGGACTTCCTGGAAGTCTATTTCCTTTGCCAGATTGGGGAAGTTCTCCTTCGTTATTTTTTTAAATAAGTTTTCAACTTTTTGCTCTTCCTCTTCTCTTTCTGGCTCCCCTATGATTTGGATGTTGGAACATTTAAAGTTGTTCTGGAGGCTCTTAAGCCTCTCCTCACTTTTTTGAATTCTTTTTTCTTCATTCTGTTCTGGTTGAATGTTTACTTATTCTTTCTGATCCAAACCATTGATTTGAGTCCTAGTTTCCTTCCCATCACTGTTGGTTCCCTGTATATTTTCCTTTATTTCACTTTGCATAGCCTTCACTTTTTCCTCTATTTTGCGACCATACTCAACCATTTCTGTGAGCATCCTGATTACGAGTGTTTTGAACTCTGCATCTGATAGGTTGGCTATCTCTTCATCACTTAGTTGTATTTGTTCTGGAGCTTTGATCTGTTCTTTCATTTGAACCATATTTTTTGTCTTGTCACGCCTGTTACATAGTGAGGGGCGGAGCCTTAGGTGTTCACAGGGTGGGGCACCACATCACTGCGTGTGATGCGGTATGTGGGGGAGAGGGTCCAAGAGGGAACAATGGCACTTGCTCTGCCCTCTGCCAGTTTTCAGTCACTTCCCCTGCTACCCACAAGCAAATTGGGCCCTTCTGGTGCTGATTCCCGGGTGGGTGGGCTTGTGTATGTTCTAGGGCCCTGTGGGTCTCTCCAATGAACTTTCCTGTGAGGCTGGGAGTTTCTCCCACTGCTGCCTCAACCCCCACAGATGTTTTCAATCAGAGGTTTGAGGCTTTATTTCCCCGATGGGACCCTGGGTTGTGTGTTCCGTCTCAATCCCCAATTGTTCTTCCTGGTTTATCTGCACACGAATGTGGGACCACCTGGTCCACCAGCCACCACCTCATAGGGAGTCCTCTCCACCCACTGCCTCCCTCTGCCCCTCCTACTGTCTGGATGAGTGTGTCTACTTTGATTCCTTGGTTGTCGGACTTCCATACAGTTCGATTTTCTGTCAGTTCTGGTGGTTTTTTGTTTTAACATTTGTTGTTGTCCTCCTTTTGGTTGTGCAAGGAGGCACAGTGTGTCTACCTATGCCTCTGTCTTGACCAGAAAGATCAATACTACATTTTCTTTATGTGTTCATCCGCTGACAGACATTTAGGTTGCTTCCATGTCTTGGCTGTTGTGAATAGACCCTGTCCAGCAAATATTCTCTGCTGGCAAGACTGAGCAGATGGTTCAACTAGTCCTTCAACAACTGAAGCATGCTGAAACAAACTATGTGGGCCAGCTTTCCTAAGTTGTTCCATGGAGACTTGGCTTCCCTTGAAGAAAAGAAGGGACTGACTGGGATGGTCTCAGGTGTTGCCCACAGCTTGATGCAGAAGGGAGCAGCTGGGGAACGTACCTCCTCCAGAGGAGAGTGTTTGCTTCAGGTCAGTTCAACTTACGATTCTTTTTCACTCTCCAGTCAAAGTTTTATGCCCCCTTCCCTTAACACACAGACATGATTTCTTTTCCTTAGGGAGTGAAGCCTTGGAGGCGTAGCATGTGTCATGAATAATATTTGAAAAGTTTTCCATGAAGAACTACTTCTGAAATCTCCCTAATAATAACATTCATTGCCTATTTTTAGTGTTTTATGATGTTTTTTAATGCTTAATTTTCTAACATCTTAAAATTGTTGCTTACACCAGTCCATCTTTTGAGTATAAGATTTTTTACTTTTCTTTAGTCACATTAATTGGACCCTAAAATGTTGAATACACTTTTATTAAATGTTATCTAGTATAAGTATACATTTAGTATCCCCACGGGTTTTCAAAGGAACGGCCACATAATCAATGCTTTGTGAAAGAACTTCAGCACAACCGGACTGTAATGCCAAGCTCACAAGACAATGGCTCCTTCCCGTGAGGCTGGAACCCATCACAGAGCGCAACAGCTGCGGGGAGAGTCCTGGGGGGCTGCTTTTGTTCTCCTCGTGGCTGTATTTCTTTTTTTTTAATGTCAACTTTTTACAGTCCCAATTTTCCCCTTTCTCCTCCTCTTCCACTTAGCAACACCCCCTCCACACACACACACACACACACACAAACTATTAAGCACTTATTCATTGCTTCTTTGCAGCCATTTCCTTCTTCAGGAAAAATTGACTTTGATAATTTCATTAGTCAATGCATTTTAGTGACTTTTCATGGCTTACATACATACTAACAAGTAAAACTATGTTTTCACCTTGAAATAATAAATGGGCTTTGAAAACTATCTAAAGGATAAAGCAAAACCAAATGATTTTCTTATCGATGGCCACATTGCTTCTTCCTATACTTGTCTGATCTCAGTCTCTCTCGACCTCTTCTCCTGTTTCCTTGTGACTCCTATTTACACCCACAGTGATAGTATTCTGAAGGACACACTTCTGGGAACAGTAAATGAGACAGCTCCAGTCACAGAGTGCAGTGGCTTCATTAAGTGCACCTTTTTTCATTAACGTTCTTTTAAAAATATACAATTGAAGTTCAATATAATATGCCACATGACATCGCTACAGCAAAGGGGGTAAAGAAAGAAATGCATACCACATCTGTTCTTAACCTTCCCGCCCGCTGGCCATGCCATCCGTCCCCAGGCTCCCATGATGGCAAGCGAGACCACAGGAAGTTGTAGCTGGTGGCAAAGCCACTTGCACCTACGTGGACAAATGACCCTAAAAATCAACCTGTGATTCCAATGGTTCCCCATGTCTTTGATAAAAAACTGACAGGTATCCCCTGCTTTTTGAAGTTCATGTTCTGCTACTTTGCCTTTATGAAAGAACTATACTTAGTACCTGCTTTTACTAACCAAACAAAATCCAAGGATTTTTCACTTTTACGGAAAACGGTGAAAAGCAAAATAGCTCGGGGGGGGGGGGCGGTGCGGGGGAGAGCAGCCCCGAGCTCCTTCCCTGGGCACCACACTCAATGTCTCCACTGAGGCCTCATGGCTTTGAACTGCGTCTGTGCACATCTGTGTTCGCTCTCGATTTACTTTGTGCATCATTAGCAAGAGGCGTCCTGAGGCATCAGAAGCACCTAAGAGAGCTCGTAGGTGTGGTTATGCTCGGACTAAGACTGGGTGTAATTTAGCATTCCAGTCGTGGGGAATGAAACAGACACTGAGCATGCGCTGGACGTGCCTGTGTTCACAGTTTGTACTATTTACACGCAGACAGAAAGAATCACGAAAGCTGCTGAAACCACTGCTGGTTCTGCTAGCAGCAAGGTGGCGTCCAGGCATGGACAAAGTGGAAAGCGTTGCTTGAGGTGGACCGGTGGGTGTACAGAATGTGGCATTCCATTGTCTTGTCCATAAGGAGAAATCAGTTAGTCGTTCCAGTAAGTGAAACCACCCTGTACTTACATTATCTGTACTCTATCCAGGCTGCGTACTTACGATATCATTCCTGCTTTTACTATATGTCAGTGTTATTCTAGGATTTATGTTATTTGGTCTGACTTAGTAGGTTATTTTGGGGGTCTGGGAATGCTCAGAATTTTTCCATATACATTAATGATAATGGCTTCTTCTTTGCTTTATGCCACTTCAGTGTATAAAAGGTTTCGTAGGAACTCTCTGTTTTTGGACAGTGCGGGGAAACCTGTATCATACTGGTCAATCAGAGGTCATTTTAAATCTGAACTTAACAAACTTCATTGAATAATGGGCCAAGAAATTGTCACTTAGAGGAGACTTCTAGAGATCCAAATATAACCAAGCTAATGTAAGGCTTGGTTCTGATCTCATACTTTGAATAACTCTTTTTACCCTGTTTTCCTATCACCTACTGTCCCTGTTTGGGCTCCAGCTGACGCGGACCCCAGCTCATGGGGTCCAAGACATTGTGGATGAGATTCGAGACAAATTCACATGGACTACCGAGTCCTGTGGAGGAAAAGGGTCTGCATGGCTTCTCTCTCAAGAGAAGAAAAAGCCTAGGAGCGCCTCGGCTATTCTCTCAAAGGGAGAGCGCCCTGACCCTTGCCTTGACAAGCTTTTATTGGTTTTTCTGGGCACATTACATGATGGTCCTCATTTACTATGCAGAGGTTCACTTTAGGTGGTTACCTTTTACAGAAAACAAAGGAGAGGATGTTGCTAATCACATCACAGAAGACGGATATTTGCAAATGCAAAGGGAAAAGTGTTTGAACTGGTTACACTCATCCTTGGAAGGTTTAGCGTAGATTTTAGGAAGTTATAGTAAGCACTTTATACCTCAATTCAGGGTGAGGGAGTTTTAGCAAAAGCAAGTCTCAAAGCAGCCTAGGTACATGGCAGGCCTGATTCTCCACAGGAGAACCTATCCATGGGCGTGGGTCCTATCTAGGCCCACACCACAAAGAATGGTCTCCTATAACCTGCTACCTTTACAGCCAGACATCTGGCTCAGTTTACCTCAGACCCATATATCATGTGTTTAAGGAATAGTATTCTGAAATCTAATTCTATAAAAACCAAGGCTAGAAATTACAATAGATGTGACCTCCCAAATCCAGCTGCCCTTGATTATGCAGGCACTTTCCTGGGGAGAACTACCAATTCGGTGTTTATACAATCAGAGGGAGCAGCTGTTCCTGAGGTGCAAATCTTAGCACATAGAAGAGACTGAAAGAGACTTTCCACTAGCTCTGGTGGAAGTTATTAGTTATATCACCTCTTCCTCATGTGGACTAGAGATCTTTCTCAACTTGGCGGCATGACCAGCTCCGGATTTCCTGTTGGCCAGTCACGGTGATGTATGCGCCATGGCTCATGTTTCTGTGCAGTGTGATCTGCTGGGGCGCGTGCTGCCACGCCAAAGGAAGACGCTCCTGGCATGTATATGGTAAAGACTGGAGAGGTCTGGGTTTATCATTTCTCTGTGTGGTTGTCAATTATACTCGTACATCTGCACTTTGGGGAAAGGCCATTCTTTCCTCACTCCATTGGAATGACAGTGCATGTGGAGTGACTCCGTAATTGTCTGTATCTCAGTTTCTAGTCTGCTCCTCATTCTGTCCCATCAATCTCGTTCCCTATCACACCACCAGGGTTACTGCATCCTTGTACTGAGTCTTGGTATCTGAGGGATAACATCCAAGTCTTTGTCTGCTTCTTCAGGAGTGTCTTTGTTGTTTTGGGCCCTTTGCATTTCCATATACATTTTGGAATGAGCTTGTTGATTTCTACTTCAAAAAGTTCTACCTGCCTGGCTGGTGTAGCTCAATGGATTGAGTGTGGGCTGCGAACCTAAGGGTCGCTGGTTCAATTCCCAGTCAGGGCACATGTCTGGGTTGCAGGCCAGGTCCCCAGTGGGGGCCACTTGAGAGTCAACCACACAGTGATGTTTCTCTCCCTTTCTTTCTCCCTCCCCTCCCCTCCCTCTAAAAATCAATAAATCAAATCTTTTTTTTAAAGTTCTACCTGGATATTTATTTAGATTCTGTTGAATCTTTGGATTAATTGGGGGATTATTGATATTTTTCATGATTGACTCTCTTGGTTTATGTACTTGGTATATTCATCTAAGTTTTCTGTAGTTTTTGTTTTTGTTTTTATGTTTACTACATAGCTCTGTCTCCAAAAACTTGCCTTTACTTTCCTGTCTGTTGACTTATTTCTATATGTCTTCCATGGAGAGTTAAAAAGTTGACCGAGAGTTCTAAACAAATGAGCTGACTCACTGAGTTTAACCTTGTCTGCTAAACTGATCCAGTAGGTTGTTGAGAAACTCTGATACTTTGGTACTTTTAGGTATTTTCTCCCTAGTTTTCCTAAATATCTTCTTTTTGGAGAGTAAAACTCTGTGTAGCAGCGTTCTGGGGAGGGAAGGAGAGGGGTTGGGGATTTCAGCATACAACCTGTACAAGATTACTTAACCCACCTATTTTTGTTACCATATCAATGCCCTCATTTGTGCCCATGTTCTCCAGCCTAGACATGCTGTGTTTTACTCTCCTCAGTCCTGAATTATCCTGAGTAGAGTAGAACCAGTAGCCCAGAAATGTATGATGTTGATTGTTTTAGAAATATCGTTTTCATCAAATCAGTGCTATTTAGCATTTTCTTTGATCTTCATTCCAAAAAGTATTGGGGTTTTTTAAACAATTGATAAACTAGACTATATTAAAATTGAGAAATTCATCAAAAGACATCATTAAGAAAGTAAAAAAGGTGAACCACAGACTGGGAGAAGATAGTCACAACCCACGCATCCAGTAATAAACTCAAATCCAAAATACATATTTTAAAAACATTTTTGTAAATGACTAAGTAAAAGACAGATAACCCAATAGTTAATGGGCACAAGACTTGAACAGGCACTTATAACAGAGGATATCCAAAATTTCCAATAAATCTACCTACCTTTAATTTGCTTGTTGTAAGTTAAAACCCACAAATGAGAAACCCACTCATTTAGAATGGCAAAAAAACACCCCACAACATTTTAAGGGCAATACCAGATACTGGCCAAATTGTGGAACTAGAACTCTCATATATTTCTGGTAGGAATAAATTGGTGCAATCAGTTTGAAAAACTCTTTGGCTGTACCTATTTAAGTTAAACCTATGCCTACCCTCTGGTCCAACACTTTCTCTCCAAGGACTACACCTAAGAGAAGTGAGGGCTTGTATTCACCAACAGAAATATACAGGGTCCGGCATAAATAAGACCTGCTCGAGTGTGGTTAGTAGGGTAATAAGATGGGTGTAATAATGTATAGTTTTATTTTGAACATTTCACCTAAAATCTTATGTGACATGCTTGAGTGTGATGTTGTTATGTTACAAAATTACATGCTTATGATTTTGTAATAAAAAATGGGTGTCATTTGTGCTGGACCCTGTGTAAGGATGTCCACAGCAGTGCTACTTATAATCATCCAAAACTGCAACAGGCTAATGCCAGTGAACAGAAGGAAGGATAAATTGCGGAATACTGAGTGCAAATACGAACCCCTGCCCTGTGCAACATCATGGAGGATTTATAGAGACATAGGCCGAGAGAGAGCATATGCAGAAGAGCGTATTCTGTGTGATTCCATTCGTAAGACTGGCAAACCTGATCTCTGCTGATAGCTGTTGGTTGTCTGGGGAGGTGGGGAAGGGAGACAATGGCTGTTGACAGACAGGGTGGAAGCCTGAGAGGGCCTTCGAGGAAGAAGGGTTTGGAACTGCCCCTTTCCAAGTCTTTATTCTGCAGAGGAAACTTTATTCTCAGTTTCTGTCCTTATTGACTTAGCATCCAGCTCTGTTCTCTGTTAAGTTCCTTACGTCTCTCATCTCTCTTCTGACTTCCAGAAATGTGTGCATGTTTTCTCTTTTTCTGTCCTCACTGTCCTTGCAAGTTAATTTTTTAAATCCCTTTTTAAAACCCCTACAGTATTTCTAGTTGCATTTGTAAAGGAGTGATATTTGATGCCTTTTTTCAATTAGCCATCTGAATTTGGAATGTGATCATCTCCTTTTTCAGGGATGTTCCGCGACTTCTTCCTGAGATGCATTTAACACCCTAGTCCTACACGCATCGCAGTTACAATTAGACATTTAAATTAGCTATGGCCTTTCGAAATGAGTTAAGATTCATCTATATTATAATGATCCTTATGCTATGCTACAGGGAAAATTTTCTGAGTTTTTTCTAAAATTTGAGATAGGTAATGAAATTAGATCCTGTATTTCCTGCAGCACAGCCTACATGTACACACAGCCACATACACACACAACACACACATCCACACACACAACACACACCCATGTACACACAACATGAACACCCACACACATGCATGTGCAAAACCTACCCCCATGTGTACGCATGACATGTATACATGTATAAACATGTGTGTACACCCCCGTGTGCATACACACAACATACAACACAAAGATTGTCATTTTAGGCTAGCATCTATTTTTTAGTTTGTACTTATATTGTTAGCATTATTTGGGATTATGTAATAAATCATTTCAGAAGTTACACTTCAATAGTATTAAAAGTAGATTATTTCTGAAGTAAATAAGCAATTGATCAAACTCTGGTTATTTATATTATTTACACCTATAAGAGTATATTTATCACATTGAACTATAATTATTCAGTATTGTTACTGTCTTATTTAATAAGGCAATTTTATTTTTCTTTTTAATACAAAACTGATATATTTACATTAGTAGAATCCTCTCACCTTTTTAAATCAGTAATTATTTCTCTGTCCATATCCCCCTTGCTTTCTGCTAAGAATTATCAAGTATCAGCATTACAGAAGATCTTTTAGACTCATAACATGGAGCTCCACATAGGTGATGTAACTGAAGCCAGGTCAGTTTATTCACTGAATAGCAGGTAGCCTTCCTTGACCTTTCTCTCTTCTAGTTCAGGGCTTCTGTCCATTGCACCAAAATCAGGTGCTCTCCATCAGACCTGTGAGTGTTATACACACTGATTCTGGGTTCCCATTTCTGTGGGGAAGGATATCTGTGGTATACAAAAAGCTTTGCCCACCTGAACTGACTCACTCAAGACATTACTCATTCACTATTGTATGCATGCCAGACACTTCTGTGTGTCGTGGCAATAACAAAAAAACAGGAAAACCAAGGTCCCTGTTTTCCTAAAGTACACATACCCTTTGTACAGTCAGCAAGTGCCTAAGTAACAAATTGGTAAGGTGTTTTTTGGTGGACATAAAGAATACAGGTGGTCATGGGCAGCCTCTCTGAAAAGGGGAAGAAAGCCTTGAACGGTGTGCACTGTTAGCTGCGGAGCATCACCCAGACTGGCCCTCCTATCAGGACCACAGCAGCCATCCCCCAGCTTCTGCCAGCCTTGCCTGCCAACAGGCCCCTACTGAAAAGGACTGTCTCCCCAAGACTGCACCGTGTTCCCAGGGCAACTCACACCCGATGGCTGATGGGAGAGTACAGAGATTTAGTGGCCTTCCCCCATGTCAGGGCCATCCCACCTCCAAAACGCTTTTTGATTGGCTGAGGCCTTTGTTGCAACTACAAGGCAGTCAAGTGTCTCCCCCTGCCTAATCCTGCTTCTGTTACTCCCCTCCCAGGGATCAATCCCAAGGACTCCCAGTGTACTTTGTGCATGTAAATCTCCACTCTGAGTCAGCTTCCCAGGATGGCAAAATCACAGGAGCACAAGAGCCACGTGCACACAAGGGGTTTGGCAATAAATGAGACAAGCCAAAGTTAAGGGAAGAAAAAGAGTCCAGCACACATTTACTATTTACCTAAAACTGGTTGTCTGTGTTCTTTAGTGCAGAGTCAATACGGAGTTATATGAAAACTGGAGCAGCAAATATCATGCTGGGCACCCAGCAAATCCTGCATCATGAGGTCTGGGCTGATAGTATGAGACTCATTATCTCTCCTGGAGAAAAAAATGAAAAGTCCCCCAAATCTGCATGCATCAGAGAGGTTAGAATTGGCCTTTGCCTTTTTGCTTCCTTACTCCATGATAACCTTCAGTTGAAAGCAATGACTTGTGATTAAGACTTATATTACAACGGCTTGAGCTTACGCCATTAAAACAGCCCCCAGTCTACACGATGCAAGTGCCCTTCTTCATTCCTCCTAGCTGGAGAATACAGATGAGTGTGGCACCGACCCTTGCACATTTTACTGTCCAGGGCGTTACTGTCTCAGAATACCCAGACTTTACAGGCACTCACTCCAGGCTTTGGCAGAGATGGAGAGGTAAGAACAATTCCCTGAGCAGTAGTTATAACCCAAGCCCTTTCTCAAGCCTGATTCCAGCATATGAGTGGGCTTAGAATATTTCGGTGGGGGACTGATGATCCAGGTGTAAGAGACGAGCAAATACATAATTACAACAGAGTGTTGAAAGTACGAGGGCACCGTGACCAAAACCAATATCGTCTGCCACCCCAGCCCACTAAGAAAGTTCGGGAATGTCCCTTCGCTTCTGCCCACCCCAGCCCTCTTATGCAGAAACAAGCCGTAAATGAAGGCAAGGAACTAAGACATCTGGAGGAACTACTCCATGGACCCACCTGTGGGGGTGGGATAGACATGGGAAAGTGGCTAGTTGAAAAAGTGGTCCTGTGAGTTTGAATTGGATCCCCTTAGTGTTCTTTGAGAGGCAGAGTCAGGGTTCAAAGTTATGTTAATTACTTCTGATGGATCAGTTCTTTGAATGTGATGGCATGCTGGCACCGGGCCACCTGGCACCCTTGGATTCACTCAGGTCACAAGAGAACTACATGGTGGGGGGGAGGGTGCAGGACCCTGGGGAGGGAGGACAGAGAGGAAAAGTCAAGAGGTACAAGTCAGGTGTGCAAGTGTGAGCAGGAGCAGAAGCAAAGAGTCTAAAGATACAATTCATGGTCATGTCTCAGGCAAGAGACAAAGAAAGAGGACAGTAATGAGTAAATTAGCCCAGCAATGGCCAAAGACTGTTTTATTCCCATCTTCTCTTTAGAAAAACCACATATTTGGATGTAGGTGTTTGAGGACACTCCAGGCTTAGCAAGAAGCAAAGCCGCTGTGGATAGTGGCACTGTTAAGTGAAGATGAGACTAATCTGTGCACAGGCGATTGCTAAATCAAAGGCATTCGCTAAAGCATTTATAAGCCTGACATGATAAAGTCAGATTGTGTTCTTTTGGTGGAGAAATAACCACTGTCTATAAACACCAAAAACTTGTTCTCATCACAGAAGTAAGAAGCAACAAAGATTCTGTCTCTAGAGGAGGCTAAAACTGCTAAAACAGGATCCTGAGCTTCCATCCCAGCTGCATTTAATGACATCAGGAAACCAAGATAACCCTCCTCCTCCTCCCACTCCTCCCCCCTGCCCCCTCCTCCCTCCCCCTCCCCCTGCCCCTTCCCCCTCCCCCTCCCCCTCCTCCTCCCTTTGGCTTGTCTTACCAGCCTTGGGACTTTCGGAAAGTCAGCCCCTTCTGCTTTTGTCCGGTAACATTGCTTATGCTCAACTGGCAAATTCAGACCATTTTTTCCCCTCCTTGGGATTTTTTGCTCCACGTCCCTGTTGTTTTAAAATTATATCCTTCTAATGCATATTTATCATCCATTTTTGTAAGTCAAAGTTTATTCACACTTTAATCTACATTTAATCACCCAAGCAAGAAACCAGGGGGTCCTTGCCCTGCCTCTCTCTTTTATTGGACTCTTTCGGTCACAGGATTTAACCCAAATCCCTCAGATCTGTTCCCCATCTCCTGCAGGTCCGGGCCTCCATCACTCCTGTCCGCATAGCTGCTGCCCCGCCACTGCCTGCTCATTCCCGTAGTTGTGCGATGGCTCCTATTGCAATCCTGTGGTGCCCTACACGGGAACATCTCAGCTCTCAGGCATGGCACACAGGGCTTTTGGGCCCGGCCCTGTTGACTGCCCCCGTATCATCCCCTCCTTTTTCTACCCATACCCCTCTGTAAATCAGTAACGCTCGCTGAAAGTGCAAAGTCTCCAAATGCATCGTGCTCCCACCCGAGCTCCCTCCCAAGCTCCACACTATTGCACGTGTTCTTCCCACAGCCCGAGATGCCGACCTCAACTGTTGCCTTCAGGTCACAACTTCAAACTGCCCCTAATGACCCAGGTAGTCTCGGGAGTTCCTTTCTGAACACGTCATGCCCCTTGTTCGTTCTTCCCCTACAGCACTTGTCACCCAGCATTGTTGTGACCTGGCCGCGAACCAGAGTTCGAACGGCTCTGTGACTTCCTTAAGGGCAGAGACAGCGTGGTCCATGGTGTGGCCGTAGAATGGGTGAATAAACGAAGCAGAAGGAGGGCCACTTAGATCGCAGAAAAGTGGTTTTGTCACAGGCCCAAAGCCTCAGTTTCGAGTCCCCCGAGATGATCAGTTACACATCCGATGATGGCTTAAGGTTGTCCTCATGTCTTCCAGGAACAAAATCCGGGCAGACAATCTCTGACATGTACTTCTGTCTGGCTTTTGTTCAAGTCTGTTAGATCACTTTTATGGTCTTGTGTTCCTTGCTCATTTTTTCAAATCACCCTTTTTAAAAAAAACATAATAAAAACGTATCTTCTCTCTTATACTGGATGAAGCAATCAAAACAGAAGCTCTTAGTCACCAGGGTTGGACAGATGCTTTCAGATAAATCACTCCTCAAGACTCTTCACTTTTTGGGAGGCTTTGATAGATTTCTTCCATTCTTGCCATCTCAGCAACTTATTTAACATGGCAGTTATTATGTATTATTTACTTTTTGTGCCCACCACATTGGGAGCGACCTTAGGATATCTACTCAATAAGCTTGCCCTCCATTTACTCTTGTAGCAGACACAGAACATGCTGGTCATGGGATGGATGAGTGACACAGGCTGAGACCGTCTTAGTCTCCAATTTCTCTGGGCTCAAACAGCCAAAGCAATCTTGAGAAAAAAGGAAAACTTGGAGCCATCACACATACTGATTTCAAATGATATTACCACCAAAGTACAGTGATCAAAACAGTATAGTGTTTGCAGGAAAAGACACACAGATCAATGGAGCAAACTAGAGGGCCCAGAAATAAACTCATGCGTATATGGTCAATTAACTTACAACACAGGAGCCCAGAATTTGCAACAGGGAAGGTTAGTCTCCCCAATAAATGGTACTGAGAAAACCAGAAAGCCACATGCAAAAGAATGAAACTGGCCACTGTCTTACACAACACAAAAAAATTAATTCAAAATGGATTAAAGACTTAAACTTAAGACCAGAAACCATAAAACTCCTGGAAGAAAATACAGAGGACCACGTAAAACTAAAAAGCTTCTGCATGGCAAAAGAAACCATGAACAAGATGAAAAGGCAACCTCTACATAATGGGAGAAAATATTTGCAAATCATATATCTGATAAGGGGTTAATATCCAAGATACATAAAAAACTCATAGAGTTTAATAGGAAAACAAAAAAATATCAATGAGAAGAATTAAAAATGAGTTAAAGGAACTGAATAGATATTTTTACCAAGAAGACATACAAATATCCAACAGGGACATGAAAAGCTGCTCAACCTCACTAATCATTAGGGAAACACTGATTGAAACCACAATGATGGATCACCTCACACCTGTTAGAACATCTGTTATCCAAAAGACAAGACACAACAAGTGTGGGTGAGGATGTGAGAAAAGGGGACCTTTGGTGGGGGCGTAAGTTGGAGCAGCCACGTTGGAAGTTCCTCAAAAACTTACCAATAGAACTACTATGGGACCGGGCAGTTCACTTCTGTGTACATATCTGGGTGGAAAGAATCACTGTCTTGAAGAGATGCCTGTGCCCCCCAACTCAGTGCAGCGCTATTCACAACAACCAAGACATGGAAAGAACCTAACTGTCTGTGCATCAGCAGATGGCTGGATAAAAACATGTGAATATACACCAGGATATTATTCAGCCATAAGAAAGAAATCTTGCCATTTGCAACGACACCAACGGACCTGGAAGGCCTTGTGCTAAGTGAAATAAGTTGGGCAGAGAAAGACAAATACTGTATGATACCACCTACATGTGGAATCTGAAAAAAAATTAATTCAGGAAAAGCAATCAGATTTGTGGTTACCAGAGGTAGACGGGGAGGGCAGGAGAGGGTGGGATTGGATGAGGGGGGTCAAGAGATACAAACTTCCAGTCATGACCGAGGATGAGTGATGCAGAGCACATACAACGCGATGGTTCCAGTCACGCTGCTCCACGGGGTACGTCAACGTTGTTAGGAGAGTGAGCGCAAGGAGTTCTCCTCTCAGAGAAAATGACGACTTTCCTTTTTCTTTCTTCGTAGCGATATGAGATAATGGGTGTTAACCAAGCTTCCTGTGGTACTCATTTCAAAAAATGTTGCTAAAAATGTAGATCTGAAAAGTTTGCATCACAAGAAAAAAATTGTCGTTAATGTGAGGGGTTGGACGTTAACTAAACCTATTGTGGTGATCATTTCACAATATACATGTATCAAACCATGACGTTGTACACCTGGAACTACTATGTTATACGACAATTATATCCCAGTAAAACTTAGAGCCATGGGGGGCGAGAAGATGTAGAATAGTTAAAAAGTTCTTTTTTTAAGGCTCGGGGACACTTGAGACCTTTTGAAAACCTTTTGTTTTTTTCAGTCTCAGGATATATATACATACATACATATACATATATGTATACATATATAGAAATACACATACACAAATGTCAAGGGCAAAAAATAGAGATGTTTTAAAAACACTCAGTCAACTGTAGTGAAACACTAAACGACAACATAGTATATATGTACAAAGCAACCCTCTTGAATTTATCTGAAGAAACCCAAAGCACTAATTTGAAAGAATATACACACCCCTGTGTTCATTGTAATATTATTTACAATAGTCGAGATACGGAAGCCACCCAAGTGACCATGAGTAGATGAGTGGATAAGAAAGCTGTGGTACATTTACATGGTGAAATTTAGCCATAAAAAATGAAATCTTACCATTTACAACAGCATGGATGGGCCTAGACGGTATGATGCTATGTGAAATAAGTCAGTCAGAGAAAGACATATATTGTATGATTTTGCTTATATGTGGAATCTAACAAAAAACAAGCAAACAAAATTGAAACAGCCTCACAGACCCAGAGAGCCGACTGGCGGTTGTCAGAGGGGAGAGAGGTTGGGAGCCTGGCTGAAAGAGGTGGAGGGGGTAAGGTAATTCTGGTGATTATTACCAAATAGTCACAGAGATGTGAAGTATGGCGAAGGAAATACAGTCAACAGCACTGTGATCCAGGTGGGTTCTAGAAATATCGAGGGTAACACTCTGTAGAGTACATGATTGTACCACCAGGAAGCTGTAAACCTGCAAACAACACAAAATAAAATTGAAAGAAAAGAAATGAAATGTTTGAATAGTGTCACAAAAATGAGATACAACACAGGTTCAAGAGTAAAGTGGAAGGCCCACACGATAAGGCAAGCAGGGCAGTGTTGGCCCAAGGACTAACACCAGGTGTGATTTGCAAGGGAAGCCCAGGGTTCTCAATGAAGAAAAGGAAAGAGCCACAGAACAATTTGTGAGTGAAGCAATTCAACCGTCCGTTCAGAAAGTGTTTGCATCGTGCAACCACCTTTGGGCGAGGAATGGAGCATTGTGTAAGTCTAGGAACCCATTCTTCACAACTGTTCGTATTTCACATAAACTACAATAAAATGCGTTTCAGTCCATGTAGAGTAAGAAAGAGGAGCAGCAGAGTTGATGATTCTAAACAAGAATCCAAACTTTCCATGGCTGTCGATCGGTGGTTCTGAGCTTGGGATGATTTTTCTCCTCCAGGAACTTAGGGCAATGTCTAGGGCATTTGGGGTTGTTACAACCTGAACAGGAATGATCCCAGCATCTCGTGGGTGCCATCTGGACCAGGAATGCTGCTAAACGTCCCACGATGCACAGGACAGCCCGACAGTACAACATAATCTGGACCCAAGTGTCAATAGTGCCCATGTGGAGAAACCCTGCTGCAAGTAACCTGTGTGAAGAACTGGTTATTCGCCTTCCCTGATAGAGCATGGCACTGGCTAATTGCACTGGATCCCAGTGATGTCGGCTCAGAAAATACAGAATTAGGACTTCCGCCAAGATGGAGGCATAGGTGGAAACACTGTGCCTTCTCCCACAACCAAGTTTGAATACAACAAAAGTTTGGAGAAACAAAGACACAACCAAAGGACAGAAAATTGAATTATACGGAAGTCTGACTACATCTAACCGTTCAACAGGACGGTAAGAGGGGCCGAGCCAGCAGTGAGCAGGGTCGGGCAGGACGGGGCCCCGGACCCAGGCGCGCAGGCAGACGAGAACCAGTTGGGGTGTGGGGCAGACTGACCGCGGTCGCACATTGGCCGGTTCTAGTGAACATTTTAGGGCTCTGATCCTGCTATGGAACAGGCACGAACAACCCGAAAGATGGCACAAGAAGAACTCGAAGTCCCAGAGCCAATAACTCTCAGCGACCAAGAAATTGCCAGCCTCTCAGAAGCACAATTCAGGACACTATTTATCAGGATGCTCACAGAACTGGTTGATTATAGTCACAAATTAGAGGAACAAAGTCACAAATTAGAGGAATATATGAAGGCTAAACTAATTGAAATGAAGGGAGATGCACAGGAAACCAATAGTGATGGAAAGGAAACGGGGACTCAAATCAATGGAATGGACCAGAAGGAAGAACAAAACATCCCACCAGAAAGGAATGAAGAAATGAGAATTCAAAAAAATGAGGAGAGGCTTAGGAACCTCCAGGACATCTTTAAACGTTCCAACATCCGAATTATAGGGGTACCAGAAGGGGGAAAGAAACAGCCACGAGTGGAAAACTTATTTGAACAAATAATAAAGGAGAACTTCCCCAGTCTGGCAAAGGAAATAGACTTCCAGGAAATCCAGGAAGCTCAGAGAGTCCCAAAGAAGTTGGACCCAAGAAGGAACACACCAAGGCACATCATAATTACATTAGCCAAGACTAAAATGAAGGAGAGAATCCTAGAAGCAGCAAGGGATAAGGGGACAGTCACCTACAAAGGAGTACCCATCAGACTGTCAGCGGATTTCTCAAAAGAGACCTTACAGGCAAGAAGGGGCTGGAAAGAAGTATTCCAAGTCATGAAATCCAAAGACCTACAGCCAAGATTGCTTTATCCAGCAAAACTTTCATTTAGAATGGAAGGACAGATAAAGTGCTTCTCAGATAAGGTCAAGTTCAAGGAGTTCATCATCACCAAGCCCTTATTATATGAAATGCTAAAGGGACTTATATAAGAAAAAGAAGATGAAAAATATGAACAGTGAAAGGACAGCAAACTCACAGTTATTAACAACCACACCTAAAACAAAAGCAAAGCAAGAGGACAGCTAGATCAGGAGTGGAACCATAGAAATGAAGAACACATGGAGGGTTAGAAACAGGGGGGTGGGAGGGGGAGAAGGGGGGAGAAGGCACAGAAAATAGCATAGATGGTAGGTAGAAAATAGATAGGGGGGAGGGCGAGAATAGTGGGGGAAATATAGAATCTAAAGAACTTGAGACACGTGGTTATAAACTAAGGGGGGGAGAATGGTGGGGGAGGGAGGGTGCGGGTGGAAGGGATTGAAGGGGGGGAATAGAACAACTGTAATGGTATAATCAATAAAATATATTTTAAAAAAAGAAAATACAGAATTATATATTTCATGCTGTCCTTCAAATCTGTGGGAGATCAGGGTGTCCCATAACAGTTTACTGCATTAAGCTTTGTTGCAATCCATAAAGACTAACCAACTAATACCGTGTGTGCATGTGTGTGTGTGAGAGAGAGAGAGAAATAGTTTTAGAGGGAATTGCATAAAAATACTGCAGAAGCAATTTCATGTTCCACAATTTTGTTGTGGACAAATCAAGGCTTGGATGATAAACCTACTGATAATTTTGGTTTGATGTTCTTAACGTGTCCTAGGGCCCATAAGAGATTAGGATAAAATTACTATGGAAGCCTGAAATCAATAAAATGTATTAGTGGAATTACAGGGTCTTTGGTTTTGTTTTTCTTCCTTTTTTCCAAGTATGGAACTAGGATATTGTTTTTTTCTGGCACACACCCCATCTAGAACTAGAAAATGGGTAACCTGTATTTTCAGAGATGTTGAAATACAAATGACATCCACCTGTAGGGGCGAAGGGGGAATGGATTGATCACGGTTTGAAAAATGAAGTCAGACCCACGCAGTCTCTCGCCAAGAAACAGAGTTAACCATCCAGTCGTCGGTGCCGTGCACTATTAAGGATGAAGCGTCTCCCTGTCTGTAGAGTAAGTGTTCTGATTCCCCACCTCCTTCCATTTCTGGAGACTTCTCAGAAATGGAAATGCACCGGGGGAGAAAATGTAGCACATGCGCTCCCTTGGTGACAGGGAAGGAAGAGTTCAGGCCATAAGTAACCGTATGAGTTAATTTAAATGCTTAAAACCGCTCCCCCTGCATCATCATAGGCTTTTAAATGCAAACTCAAAGCAAAGAGAAAAAAAGGAAGCCTCTCTCTGGTTTGTCTGTAATGACAGCAGTGTGGGAGGGTTAGCAAGTGTTATGAGGTTGCCTGAAGAATAAAGCACCTTTCGGAGTGAAAAAAGTAGTTTCGGTGGATGCAAACACCATTTCGACAACAACTCGGGGGGGTTGAATCTCCCCTCAGGTGGGTGCAGAGGTGAGGGAGGCAGG
Organism: Sturnira hondurensis; assembly: GCF_014824575.4. Classification (NCBI taxonomy): domain Eukaryota; kingdom Metazoa; phylum Chordata; class Mammalia; order Chiroptera; family Phyllostomidae; genus Sturnira; species Sturnira hondurensis. Next base: position 2,939,630 of record NW_028079436.1, on the reverse strand, counting down.
CAGGGAACTGGTTTTACTGCAGCGCACCCCAGCATGGACAGGGCATGTCAAGGGCAGGTCAAGGGCTGGGGTTTCGGGAGTAAGTGACCTTGTACCTTCTCAAGCTCCACGCTTCCTGTTTCTAATGTCTTCTGCCTCCTAACCAAGTTGATGTTTAAGAAGTGCAGCTGGGCAAGCTTGCCGCAAACAGCCACGTGCAACATTCTGCACATAAGTTTCGGAGGTAGATAGCGGAGGGAAGTTTTTTGAGCCTCTGGTCCACCTCATGGTTATCTCGGTGCCCCGGGATCCTTGAGCGTACATGCTCATCTCTCCAGAGGCTGTGTCGTCAGACAGACCAGGGCCTCCTAGTTGATTCTAGGTGATTTAAGCCTGTGGTCTCAGAGAAAGGACCCCTGGAGCTCTTTCTTTCTTTTATCTTCATGACTGGGTGTCATTACAACCTACCTGAGATGCCTGCAGCCTACACGGGCCGTCCTTGTGCTTGTTTTGGTGTGTGGCTGCAGGCGAGTCCAGGTTGTCCAAACCCCCTCCTTCACCATATTTACCAGCATGTGCCTTTCAGACTTCTGCATGTACCTTCCCAGGGCATTTTCAAGTGCAAACTTCATTTACCTGGGGATTGTTCCCAGTCGCACACAGCCCAGTGAGATCTGCCGGGGTGTGACCGAGGTTGGTCACCGGCTGAAAGCCTCCGTTACCTAAAGCATCTTTGACACTCCAGTACATTCTGTTTTATCGCTCATCTGTCTCTTCTTTAATCGTTCTTGAAATTGGGACGTCTGGATTCATTAACTGGTTTCCTCCACTCAGGAGAAAATCACATTGGATGAAGCTGGGGAAGGAGTGACTGCGAGTGGTATTTCCTGCTCACGTGTGAGTAAAGCCACAGACGAAGCAGCAGGATGGATAGAACCTGTGTAATCAACTTAGACATTTTTGTATATTTTGTATATTTTTGTATATACGGTACTTCCGTGGGGCTCTTGCCCTGTGGGAGGGGGAAAACAAGTGCTAGGAATTCTGGTATCATATCCCCATAGCATAAAATCGACTCTTTTTAAGTGTGCAATCAAGCAGTTATTTAGCATATTCATGAGGTTGTGCAACCGTCACCACTACTTAATTCCAAAACATTTTCTTCCTCCTAGGCGTATTTTGACCTTAAAAAAGTACTTTTGCTTCGTAATAGCTCACGAGGGAGATGCCACGGTGGACAGAATAACGCATCCTTTCCCCTGCCATGTCCACACCTAGTCCCCAGAGCCTTCGAACAGGTTAGGTTTGAGATGGGGGGATTACCCCATGTTATCTGCATGGGCCTTGTATAATCACAAGGGTCCATAACAGTAAGAGAGGGAATCAGAAGGGTAATTGTCAGAGTCAGAGAAGGAGCCATGATGCTGAAAGCAGAGGTCAGAAGGCTGCAGCTGCTGGGCTGCAGGTGGCTGAGTAGCTGGGAGCCCAGCAATGCGAGTGGCCTCTCGAAGCTGGGAAGGGCAAGGAAGGGGATTCTCCCCTAGAGCCTCTGGGAGGGGTGCGGCCTTACCATCAGACTAGCATGTTGACGTTAGTCCAGTGAAGCCCATTTCCAACCTGACCTGTAAGATAATAGGTTTGTGCTGTTTTAAGCCACGAAGTTTGTCATAGCAGCCACAGGAAAGTGGCACAGATGGGGAAGGATGGCAGGTGGACAAGCAAGGGAAGGAGGATTGGAGAGAAGAGAGACACCGTCAGGTACTGTGAGCATGGTGACCCTTGATGACATCCCAGACCCAGAGCTGGCTTGGTCCTTTTACTTGGTCCTGTTGGTCTTTGAAAGGGCGGTTGACAGTAGAAGCCCTTTGCTGACACATCAATCATTGGTTTTGCTGCTTAGAGTTCAGGAACCGCACTAATGGTGATGCGGGTGGACTGGAGTTGTCACTGGTCCTCAGAGTTGACCGAGTCTCTCCGGAAGGCATTGGGGAATGGAGCTCGTTAATCAGGGAGACACAGCGCCAGCACCTGCCTCCCCACCTGCTGACTCCGCTTCCAGTGAGGCTCACTGCACACGGAAATGGCTGGATGTGGAGGAATCAAGCAAGCAGCTCGATTTTAGCACTGGGACTCAGTTTTGCTTATCAACTGTTGAAAACCTGCAGTCTGGCAAGCTTTAAAAGAGGAAGGAACATGAATACTAATGTAATGTGCTTCTCGTTTCTTTTTGAGGACATGTTTGTAGAATTTGGTTAGTTTTTTTCTAAAAGCAAAAAGTGAAATTAATCTTGAAATTAGTTTTTCATATTCACTTTCTAAAATATGTTAACGATTCAGTCATGCTTCAAGGTACCTTATCTGCTAGTATTTTGGCAACAGCTGGAAATGCAACAGAGAAGAAAAGAAAGCTAATTACTCCTAAATGTTGATTTGACTGCCGTTTTAATCGTGTCTTTGACGATATGGTAAAGGCTGCCTCATCACAGCTACCTTGGGTACGGCTTCTGAATTGGAAGCCCTGTGCAGAACTCAAAACCGGTCTCTGATCCACAAATCCTCAGCCAGAGGACCAGGCTGTTGCACACACTTCCTTTGGGGTTACAGGGAATAGCATGCAGTTGTTTTCACAAGCTGCCAGTCTGCAGCAGGGTCACACTGGTAAGAGTATGACATTAAGTGGTCTCGCGAGTACCCCGCGATGCTGAGGCTCTGAGGCCCCATTGGATGACCATCCGTACTGACGTGGGCAGTCTGTTGAGAGGAGGTTGGGATTTGTTACAGAATCAAAGGAAGAGCTGCAGGAACTCACACAGCTTCGAGGATCTCAGCAGTGGGAACTAGAAAACGTGTACTTCCAAAGTCTTCTCTTTTTTTTCTATCACTTTTTCTCAACCCACCTCTAATCTTTGCTGGTCTCTTGTTGGCTTCCAGCAGCAAACAGGCTTTTGCCCTGTGGAAGGGGGAAATGAGTGCTGGGAATTCTGGTATTGTATCCTCATAGCTCAAAAGCAAGCTAGGGAAGAAATCCCCTGCCTCCATTGGCTCCGGTTAGAAGGATCCTGGGGAAGGTCTCTGATTGTCCCCACTGGGGCAGATGTTCAGACCAGTCATGGGCCCAGAGGGACTGGAGACTAAAATCATCCCAGCCTTTGTTGTGTCCATCATGGTCGTGATATTCTGGGTCGTGAAAGTAGGTCTGTTACTAGGATGGCGAGCTTGTTGATTTGATAACCTAATGATGTTCCCAACACAGTGAGTACAAAAGCTAAATAATATGTAACAACCACCGTGGAAAGCGAGTTGCTGAGATGGCAAGAAAGGAAGGAATCTACAGCCACCAAAGTCAAAGTAGAAGAAGGAATCCTGGGAGGCAACTTAGCCTGAGAGAATCTATCCAGCCCTGGTGGCCGAGAGCTTCAGGGCTTGTCCTCGAACAGGCATACAGGCAGGGCCCAGGGAACTGAGACCTGCAGGCCCCAAGCCAGCAGCACCAGAGCTGCATAACCTATGAAGGGTGAGGGCAGGAGGAGGTTACCTGAACCCGGAAGGAGGAAGAACCACAAAGAGTAGGCCGCCTGGAGAGAAGTGAGGGCCTCAGTTGAGGAACATAGACCATGCAGGAAAGAATCCAGGTGAATGCCTGGCCTCAGCTCACTCTCTTTTCTGGTCTCTAGTGAGTGTGGCTCACACCCTTCTGAAGCCAGAAGGAATGGGAGCCCTGTTGAAATAATGGATTAGCCACCCAGGACAGAGGACAAGGAAGACCTGTAGGAGCGACCATATGTCCTGGTTGGCCTGCTTCTGACCTTTTCTTCATTCGTTCCTTCACAGAATGATCTTTCAGGATTAAATTCATTTCTTACCACAACACTAGTTAAAAAGTCCGTCATGTCTCCACATTCCACTTAGGGTTCCACAGTAAACACTTTCCACTCTGTGTCCTTCAGGGTTCTCTCAACATAATTTGGATGTTACCCATCTCTCCACTCATCTAGTTCTACTTTTTCTTTAAGGTCTTCACACTTACTATTCCATCTTTTGGCAAATCTCTTCCTTTACTTTTCATGTTGTCTGTTTCTTGACAGTCATCAAATCTCAACATAAATGTTACCTCCTCAGAGAACTCTTCCATGACCACCCAGCTGCAATGCTTGGTTATTACCTTGACACACAATACAATGTACACATATGTACATTTATGTTATTTATTCACTCGTCTACTCGCCTACTGTCTGGCCCTACTAGAACATATGATCTGTAAAGATGAGGAATTTTCTTACTCTGTTACTCTTATATCCCCAGTTACTAGCATGGTGCACAGCACAAAGTAGGTACTCAGGAATTACTTGTTCAGTGAATGAATGAATGGCTCCTGGTCAGAAGAGTCATTCTCAGTATCTCGTGCTATGTGTCCATTGTTATTAATCTTGTTCGTTTCTCCTGATGTGCTTCTGTCACCACGGTGGTGCTGATACTAAGGAGTCATGTGTTTAAACTGACCAAGGCTCATCAGAAATCACAGCACCTTAGAATCCTCAAGGTCTGGGAAATACAGTGCAGCTCTGGAGGCAGCGTTTTTGGAGCGGGGCCACTGAGCAAACATAAGGCTTTTGCTCGGGCTTTGAAGAAGCAGGGCGGAGGTTCAGACGCAGTGCTCTTCAGTGATTTCCTAAGGAAAACCAGGGGAATGTGTGCAGGCTTAGAACACCTGCTGCCGAGAGCAGGGGACTGGGCGTGTACCCTTTGTGAAATGCCAGCCTCCCTCTAAAACATTATCACAGTGTCGGGAATGGGCTCCTCTCCTTCCCACACAGCAAGCGTGTGAAAGGGGAGAGGAAGGCCCTTTGGCTACTGCGGGGGAAACTAGTCATAGAAAGCCACGGTATTCGAACTGCTCCGGGTCAGCTTGGTTGATCAACAGCCGACGGATCCAAAGCAGTGACAACCGTGGAAGCAAGGCCTGGAGGGAACATCGTCCCTGTGTGCACAGATGGCTGATTAGTAACAGAATGAAAGTCTTCAGTCAAATTCACTTCTTGAACCACAGCACAGTGAAACAATATCAAAATATAATAAAATAACTTTGTAATATCTCATCACGCTTACTCCATCCAAAGAGGCAAGCCTAAATGGTACATATTATTGTCACTAAAGAGGATAGATACAGAGTCAGACTTCTGATCAGTCCCGGTCCTCACAGGAAGTGATTGAATAGACCCTTGAGTACGATGTGGACTTGTATGTGTGCCAGTCTGGGCAGACCAACTCTTGGCCTGAGTCCTAAGGTGGGTCTAACCATGCCGTGCCCTCGGACACCTATAGAGTGCCCCATACTGAAGCGGACCGCTCAAAGGAATGCCAAACACAGGTTGGTGGCTGTTTGTCAAAACCTCTTGACTGAATGCAGAGGGATGCTTGGTGCCTTCACAGCAGAGGCATTTCCCAGGAGTCTGGGAGAAGACCAGGGATGTTGACTTTCGGTTTCCAGTTTATTCTGCACAGGGCAGAGGCAAGTTCTGGACTCTCATATGGCTGTGCATGGTCTCCAGTCTTCATGGAAAACCCAGAGATGGGAGTCTCAGAAGGATAGAGAACTGCTCATACCTCATGCTCCCCCCTCCCCGGCAGAAATTTTCTCTGTAGCTTCGTGAGTTTTGAATTGCCTCAGAGGGAGAGATGGTATCTTCTTCCCGACTTGACTCCAGTCCCATCAAAGCATCTGGGAGAACACAGTGCTGTCCTTGAAGTTTTAAGTGGTCAAAATTATGTGCAAGACTGAGTCCAAGTTAGCTTGGCTTATCCTTTCATTCACTCTCCATTGATTAAGTCATTCATGCAGTTGGCTGACCAACAGGCATGTACTGTGAGCTGCTTTCTCTGCAATAGGAGATATAAAGAATAATGGACAAGCTCCATTTAAGTGGGAGAATTGTTAGCATCATACACACCACAAGGCCATATATGAGCACAGAGCTGGCTGTTGGTTCAGCTAGTGGAGAGACCACTGTGTACAGAGCAATCACAGAAGATTCAACTGAAAAAAAAAAAGATAACTGGGCTCAGCTTGGACAGGTGATTGACACATGAAGACAGAGAGGAACAGCAGACAAACGAGATGCAGAAGAGCATGAATGTACGGCCAGGTCTGCTGCAGGGGCTCCTGATCTGGGCATGAGGGAGGACGTCACTGGAAATGTGTGTTGGAACTGGACTGGAAAGCCTTGGATGCCAATGTGGGCTTCATCTCGCAAGTAATGAGGAAGTTCTAAATGTTCTCCAGTAATAGAATTATAATGTATTTGAACTGGGAATGCCTTTAGAGAAAAGTGAATATAAAAATGATGGCTGGCTAGACGAAAGGACAGACAGCCTGAGGTGAGGAGGTGAGAGGAGGTAATAGTTTAGAGCATTGACTTCAGAAAAAAGGAGGAGTCTGGTACGAGGGAAAACACAAAGTAAGAGTGGGCGGGACTTACCGACTGATACAGAGAAGAAGGAAGGAGTCTGAGACCGCCCAAAAGTTTCAGCCCTAGGTGAGCACGCAGTGGTGGCGCCCACAGGTGGAGAATTCTGTTGGGAGCAGGGGCACGGATAATGATGTCACAGTCAAGGTCAGCTGAGGTGAGCAGGATATCCAAGTGCCTTTCCACTAAGCGATTGGAGTTTTGTGACTGGAATTCGGACATGTTCAAAGATAGAGATGTGGATGGAAATCATCCATGTAGAGGATCCTGTCAATATTGCAACTGTGGTCTGAGAGTAGCCACCGACTTCTGAGACCCCACGGATAATGTGGGTCTATTATGTGGACGCACAAGAAAATCATTCCCTGAGTTTTTGTTATCCTGAGAGAGAACCGCAGGCAGAGTATATTGCACAATTAGCACATTCCCTTATAACTCATAATAAATGTATAAACTCAATGTGTATAATGCAGAACAACAAGGCCTATTCCTATTTGCCTTTGGGTTCTCTGTAGCTTGCACACAGTAGGTGGCCCCCCAATATACCTGATGACTACATGAAAATGGAAGCTGGCTTTTAAGATAATTCCTATGCTTTTATATGGCATTGGGAAGGGTTTACATGCTCAGTTTTTATCCTAAGCACTTTTTGTTGAGAATATAGTAGAAAGCTCACAGAAGTTGGAACAACTCTGCTTATGGGGGTTTTTTTAACAGAAGGAATTAAAAAATAAGAATTCTTCCTTTTGTACCTTAATGACTCATTAGTAACAGTTTTTGAGACAAAAAAAAATGACTTTTGAATCATTGTCATCATAAAGCTTTCAAGGCCTTAAACTTTAGCATCCGGTCATATACTCTTTTTTCTTTGTCCTCTAAGTCATACAACCAGATTTTTAGAACTGGAAAAACCTTAGTGCTTACCCATTTTCAAAGGTAAAAATGTCAAATGCTAAAAGCTGTTTGACACCTGCAGGTCTTATCTCCTATGTGTTATCACTCAACTTCAAGCCGTACGTTGATAAAGTCTACATTCTGTGCTTGTTCAATACATGGTATTCAACAAATACTCATCGACTTACATGTGAGTCTGCCAAATAATCCCTAACACACGCACACACACCATACCTTATAACTTGCGTAAAATAGAGCTTAGAAAGTCTTTTTTCCTGCATTAACTAAATCATAGAAAAATAGTGGTGTCAGCGAAGGTCCTATGCTTTATGGAGAGCAAGGTAGCGAAGTAAAATGCTAGGTTGCCCTGTCTGCTGTGGCTCAGTGGGGTGGGCATCCTCCCACAAAGCGAAAGATCGCTGGTGGTCAGGGTACTGGCCCGCTGGGGCGGGGCATGCTAGAGGCAGCTGGTCGATGTTTCTCTTTTTTCCTCTCTTCCCTTCTCTCTAAAAATAAAAGATAAAATCTTTAAAATAAAAACGAAAGTAGGACCCTGCCTGTTTTAGCTCAGTGGATTGAGTGCGGACCTGCGGACCAAATAACCGCGGTTCAATTCCCAGTCAGGGCACATGCCTAGGTTGCAGGTCAGTTCCCAGCAGGGGACCCACGAGAAGCAACCATACATTGATATTTCTCTCTCTCTCTCCTTCCCTTCCCCTCTAAAAATAAATAAATAACAATCTTTAAAAAAAAACAAACAAAAGTAGGAATTTATTTGAAAACTTTGCCAGGATTGAAAAGATAAGTTAAATAGTAGGTGATTAGGTTTACACTAGTCATGAGAATATTTTGCCCATATATGCCATTAACTATCTCTAGTATTTTAATTTACCAGTGTCTACACAGAGAGCTACCTAAAGATTACTCTAGAAGCCGGGAGGTAGGGAAAGCCTGAACAAAATGTCTAGATCCCTGTGTAACTGTCAAGCTGTGAAAACAACATGGAAGCCTGGGATACACCCTTTTGTAATTTTGCTCCTACACACAGGAGTGAAAAGACCAGAAGGAGCATCAGGTGGATAGTTTCTGAAAGGGCGACTGAGTCACAACAGCCAAACCCGGGGCTTTTCTCCAGCAGAAGTCCAGGTGCTCTCACCTCTTGCAGCTCACCCTGGCTGGTGTGCATTTCACGGTGCTGCTCTGCCCTCCTGTGGGAGCTCGGGGAAGTGCATGAGGACACGGTGCCCGGGCTCCAAATCAGCAGATGCCTTCCCTCGGAGAAGCAGGCAAAGCACACAATGAAATAGAGGCTTTGCTTTTAATAGGAAGTCCACATTAAATATTCATTTTTATTCTGAGTATAGTGTTACTGGATGCAAAAGAATAAGATAAAAGTGACAAAGGACAAGTGATTTGCGAATGTCAGGGGGATTTATATTTTTGTTATTTATTATTACTTTAGAGAGAGGGGAAGGGAAGAGGGAAAAAAGCATTGATTGGTTGCCTTCTGTATGCACCCCAACTGGGTACTGAACCCACAACCCAGGCATGTGCTCTGACCAGGAATCGAACTGGCAACCTTTCAGTTAGAGGAATGGCACCCAGCCCACTCAACCACAATGGTCAGGGCTGTCAGATGGCTTTTAATCCATCCACTTGTAAAGCTGAATTTAATGTTCCCATGTACCTATCTTCTAATTTTCCAAGGTGTAATATTGTTCACTGGCGTGGGTTTAAATGGGAAAAGCAGGGATAAATAATGATAACACTCAAAAAGCGATTAGCCGATGTCAGGCACCAGGCAAATGAGTATTAATTCACGTCACCTCCACAACCACTCCCTGAGAGGAGTGCAAACTCTTCATGCTTTTCAAAGTGCCTTCATGGAAGAGTTTTCTGTTGCTCCGTACACAGTGCTCGGGGGAGCAGGGTCCCCACAGCACACAAGACACCCAGAAGGTTTGAGGTGAGTGGGCCCAGGCCGCTCCCCAGCTGAGAGTCGCAATCCAAGGCTGAATGTTTATTTTACTTACACAAAGACGTTCTTTTACGTCCCTCAAGGAAAACCACTCACCAGACTGATCTGAAGAAATGCCTATCAAAACTGAATGAGCAGAAAGTATCAGGACGACCTCTGACAATTTACGTGGTTTTTCCTCTCCTGTTTTTAACACTGGAAGACAGAGGAGGCTAACTAAGTCACAAAAACAATAAAGCATAATTATTTATTGCATTGTATAGTATTAAGCAGGCTTGGTTTAAAGTAAGTTGATTATCAGCATTAAGTCCTCACTGAAGGCCCAGAATGAACTTGAACTTTCCTAAACATTTTTCCCCCATTGCTCTGACTTACTCGGTTAAGTCCTGTTCCTGAAGTCTGTACATCTGTATGAAGTTTCCCAAGGAGCTAACAGGGCTTGGCCTTGGCAAGCTGCCCATTTTCTGCCTGGCTTTTGTTCGTTTCTGTGTCTTTCTTTTGGTTTGGTTTGGTTTGGTTTTTGGTTCCGGGGGCAATCAGTGACCGTCCTTTAGATTTGTAGCCTTTAATCTTGTGGTCAATTGTATTTAAAATTTGCATTCTAAATTTAGCTTGATTTCTCCAGCAAGCCCCTCAAGATCAAGCTATTTTATATTTTCAAAAATTAAATCCCCACCCTCAGACTGACTCTGCTGATGCCACGGCCAGGAGTTAGCAAATCCAAGGACTGGGATTGGACCACCCTGGACTAGAAGGAACAGGGCTCCAAACCTGTGAGTGGTTGCAGAAGTTTATCTGCCAGTTCACCGTATGGACACTGTGACGAACGGTTTTCCCATTTTTAAAGTCACTACTGATATCATTTCTTCTGAGTACAGAGACTTTTGTCACAAAGCGGTTCCTCATTAGACCCTGAGAGACAGGCGGCCCCTGTTCCAGCTCCGAACCTGCACTGGTCACACCCCTCTGCGTGGAGCGCGGTGCGAGGGGCCGCAGGGCCACGGTGATGCGCCCACCAGAGTCTGGCCTCCTTCTAGTGGAACTTAGGCTCCCTGCTGGCCAGGGCTGGGGTGGGGGGTTGTGAGAGCCACTGCATGGGTGCCCTGTGCACTGCCTCAGGGGAAACAGAGGGAAGGTGCTGGCCCAGGCCCCTGGCACTGCGTTGGGGCCCGCTCGCCCTGCAGCGCTGCATTCTGGGAAGTCCCCTTAGAGTAGAGGTGTCCAACCTTTTGGCATCTCTGGGCCACATGTTAAATACATTGCGACACATTATCACCAAAAAAATCTCATAATGTTTTAAGTAAATTTACGATTTTGTGTTGGGCCACATTCATAGCCATCCTCAGCCGCATGCAGCCAGCAGGCCACGGGTTGGACAGCCCTGCCTCAGAATCTGAAGAATCGGAACCTAGCCTTCCGGGTCCTACGAAGGTGTATCAGCCAGAAAGGGGGCCAGAACAGACTGCTGTATTCAAATGTTTGCTAGCTAGGTTTTTTTTTTAAACTAAAGGAACAAAGCTTGGCAAGACACAGGACCAGGCAACATACATTAGAAGCCCCAATGACAGCCAATAGTGTATAAAAATGTGTTCAACCTGGGGAAAATACAATACAAATCAGCCAATGGGACAACTTTTCTGTCTATCAGATTTGCAATAATAAAGGACTGGCAAAATGCGATGTTGGAATGAAAATACCACACCAGGAGAAAGAACTACAAACCACATATCTGATAAGGAGGGCTACAACAATGGGTTTTTGTAGTTAGGGAGAGAGACTGGGCTCAATACAGTAGGGAAAAGTAGGAAGTTATAGCCCTGGTGGGTGTGCATGGTGGTGGGAGCCAGGTAGTCAGTGATTAGAAAATTACTTCAAGAGGAAAAGGGGGATTCTGGCTAAGCAGACCCCACGGGATTCCTTCCGAAGGCAGGGCAGGGGGATCACCTAGGGGATGGTGGCAAAGTCACTCCAATATTGGAGGAGAACAGATGGGCTTCGAGGAGGAGGCTGGCCACACCCTGACTTAGCAGGATTCCTGCTGAGTGAAGTCAGGAGCTGGGTGCGAAGACAGTTCCCATGAGTGTGGTCAAGGCACTGCTGCTCCTCTTAGTCTGAGAAAGACTAGGATTCCCCAAGGCCTTGCATTCCAAGAGAAGCATTGAATAATAGGAACATCTTGGCTTCCTTTACCAAAACGCAAGAACTTTTTTTTCTTAATAGAAACTGACCTAAATGCAATCCAGTTGAAACTGCTGACTGCCGTATGTTCAGCTACCAGTAGTTTGTCCTCTCAGTTTAGTGAGTCAGTCCTTCTGAAAGCTAGACTCCCTTGCAGACAATGCAAGAAAAAAAACAAAACCAAAACACCTTTGCTAAAATTTGTCTCTTAGGGTTTTGGGTTTTTTTCCCCTAATATACCCAACTAATGTTCCGGAATGTAGGACTTCCTGGCCAAGCTGCTCCATGCTGATTGAACAGGAAGCGATGTCTCTTCCCTGTGGAGAGTAAGTAACACGCTGTTGGGAGACGAGAGGGGTAGGAGTCTCAAGATAAACGTATTCCTTAAGTAAATGGTCAAATATCAGCTCTGGAACCAGCAGGAGAAGCACAGGACACATGCGCTTGTCAGTCTCACTCAACCCACAGGCAAAGGTACCAAGTCAGAAGAGGGGGAGTGACATTCTCTTGTCCCCATACTGCCACACAGCCCCGAAGGAAAGCAGGGAGAATAAGTCCCCGGCCAGCTGGCTGGGTGTGCGGCCTCCATTGCGCTTCAGGGACTTGGGCTGCACGGGTGGCATGTCCCCCTGATGTCCTGCGTCACTCAGGCTGGCCAGTGGTCCCGCACTCCTGCCTTCTGGAGCCTTCCCCCTCTATTTAGTCTCTCACTTACACCTCAGAGATGCTATATTTTTTCAGCTTCTTCCCTGCAGAAAAATAGAGATGAATGACAACTTCCTGTCAGATCTATGAATTTTTCAATGTGTTGCCTAAATGAAATTGAATGAGTCCCCAAAGGGCATGACTGATGTTTCGGAATAGCACTCACTGAAAGTGTAATTGTCCTATGACAGAATTTCTGAGTGTGTTCCACCCTTGAGAAAGAAACACGCCTCTGGAAAAGCAACACTCTGCTACCAACCATGAATCAAATAGGGCCGTCTTTACCCTATTTGAGTAGGATCATTATTACTTCCTAAGGCAGGGCCGCGACCACCATTCGCAATGGAAGCAGAAATTCCGCGGCCTGTTGGGTGTTCTAGGAAATGGAAGCAGTCCACAGAGCCCCAGGGACGGCCTGCTCCCTGCAGAGACGGGCAGCAGAGTAGAGGGGAGATCCCGGTGGATGGAGGAGAGAAGGCAGCCTATCCAAACCACCCCTCAAGGCCCCCAAGATAACAAGAAAGATGCTCTCCAGGGACAGACACGCCCCCTCCTCAGATAAGGCTGGGGCGAGCCTGGAGCCCTGTGTCAGCAAGTCCGACTGCTGTGAAAGGACACAGGCGCTCTGCTGTGCGTCTCACCGCTGAAAACATTGCAAACATTTCAGACAACGTAGGGTGAGATGCTGAGCTGTTAGGAACGCCGGCTCCTTCTCCCAAATAGGTAGAGAAGGAAAACTGAGAAATCCTTGATGGGGGAGTGCTTTGAACTGATCTGTGCAGGGTATGGTGGCCTTGGCCTGGAGGCAGGCCCGAGGGAGAGGACAAAACAAAGGGGAAATACTGGTCGCGCTTCTCCTCTGCTGTAGCTTGGCACAAACGGCGCCCCGCCCACCGCCGTGGCCTACGTGACCCCGATCCACTGGGCGGTGGAGCCGGTCCAGCAGCCAGTTATTAAATTTTCAGGAGTTCTGTCAGCCAGGTAGCTGTTATTAAAATTATACAAATTTAACAATAAGTCAACACTCATGTTTGAACGGACAAACAAAATTTGGTGTGAACACACAACGGAATATTATCCAGCCTTAGAAAGGAAGGAAATTCTGGTACATGCTACAGCACGAGTAAATCTCGAGGACGTCATGCTAAGTGAAATAAGATGCAGAACGACGAATGCTGTATGGTTCCACTTGCATGAAGCACCCAGGCAAACTCACAGACCCAGGAGGTGCGGTGGGGGGAGGAATGGAGGGATGTTCAATAGGCACAGTTTCAGCTTTGCAAGAAAAATTGCTGGGGGTTGTTTACACAGCACTGTGAATATGCATAACAACACTGAACCGTGACCATTTAAAAATGGTTGAGATGGTAAAGTGTATGCCATGTGTACTTTGTCACAATTAAAAGGTTTTTTTTAAAGTTTTTTTCTTAAGCAATGCAATCTCAATTTCCTGGCTTTGAGCGTGTATGATAAATGCGTAAGATGTTACCACAGGGGTCACCGGATGATGGGTACACGGAACCTCCCTGTGTTATTTTGCAACTTCTTGTGAGTTTATAATTACTTCAGAATAAAAAGGTTTCTTTTAAACAATACTCAAAAGTCATCATTTTCTAATTATTCTACCACAATTTGCCATTATCTGTATTCTTGAGATTATTATTTTTTATAGATTTTTAAAATTTCTTTTTAGAGAAAGGGGAAGGGAGGGAGAAAGAAGGAGAGAAACATTAATGTGTTGTTGCCTCTCACGCGCCCCCTGCTGGGGACCTGGCCTGCAACCCAGGCATGTGCCCTGACTGGGAATCCAACTGGAGACCCTTTGTTTCACAGTCCGGCTCTCAAGCCACTGAGCCACACCAGCCAGGTGTATTCTTGAGATTATTTGCATATTGTGCATGTACGGTGGGAACACTATATAATGCTGAGCTATACATCACCCCTCAACACTCGACGTGCAGTTGATAGCTTCAGATCAGCCCTGGTGGGAGTGCTCGTACCACGAAAATCAGCAAATGCTACAAAGAAGGGCTCCCTGCTCACAACCCCCATCCCATTGCTAAGCATTTTCCTCCTGTGCTGGTTCTCTCTCCCTACAGAGCTGTGATGGTTAATGTACACATGTGTCCACTTGGCTGAGCTACGGGAGGCCCAGGTAGCTGGTAAAACATTATTTCTGGGTGCGCATATGAGACTGTTGCTGGAAGAGATTAGCATTTGAAGTAGCAGACTGGGTAAAGAGGGTCTCCCCTTGCCAAAGCGCACAGGATCAGCCAATCAATCCATTCTGAGCGCCCGAATAGAACAAAGAGGTGGAGGAAGGGAAATGTTTCTCTCTCCTCTGGAGCTGGGATGCCCACCTTCTCTGGCCTTTCTTCGAACAGCAGGCACAGGAGCCCCTGGTCCTCCAGCCTGCAGACTCTGGGACTCTCAGCAGTGGCCCTGGTTCTCAGGCCTGCACACGCAGACTGAGTTTACAGCCCACTTGCCTGGGTCTCGGGATCTCAGATGGCAGGGCACGGGTCGCCGCCAGGCCTCCACCCACGGTGAGTCAATTCCTGTAATGAATCTCCTCCTACACATCTGTATCTCTATATTTATCCCACTGGCTCTTTTTCTGGAGAACTCTGACTCGTGCAGAGGTACAGGACAGAGGCCTGGCCTGCAGGCTTGTTTTGAGAGGGTAAGCGTGACCGAGTGGGGATTTTTTTGGCAGTGGGTTTTCTCCTACTCAGAGAGCTCTGCCCTGGGGCTCACCCACCCCCCCACCCCCGCCCCCGAGTTCATTGGAAGTGAAGCAGAGTCGGGGCGCTGGCTTTCCTCCATTTTCTGCTCTCAGGTAGAGACATCTGTTGCCTAAATTTGGGCCTGGGAGGCCCAGGAGAAACCTGGGTCTGAACAGGTGTGGTGGTGGAGTTCTGAAGCTGTGCTCCCCCCCCCACCACCCCCGGGAGAGCAAGCTGAGACCTCGGCTGTAGAAGGAGCCCCAGTCCCACTGAGGCGTTCAATTACTGGCTAAAACCAGGGAGGAGGAGACACTTGGGAGGGAGAGTTTTGAACGAGAGGAATCTTAGACTTTGGGTTTTTAACTCATGAGCAAGAAATTTGGGTTTTTGAATTTAATTTCTTTGTACCTAATTGCCTCCGGGCTCAAATTTTTGGAAAGACTTCACCTTGAGTCAGTCATTTCTCCCTGAGAATTTTGTAATGAGAAGAGATTTATACCTGATATAGTTCATATTTTCAGAGTTTTTATTATTAGAATAACTTACTATTATCACTCAGTCTCACACAGAACCTCTGATACACTATGTTGGGCAATGGGAGGGTCATAGTTTGGTATGAAAAATAGGGAACGTTCGGCCTTTGAAATGGAGTACCTTTGGCGTTGATCCGTAAGTGTACTTTCTCACCCGTTTCCGAGCCTTCTGGGGCCAAATCTAGCCCCCCACGAGCAGTCCGTTGCTGGACGTTGCCTAAAAGAGAAGTACTTGGTTTGAGAGGAGCAGTTTCATGATGTGGGGACAAAACCGAGGGCAGCCGGTGGCTACCACAGGCTTAGCAGCCAAATCAGTGGATTCAAAAAACAAGGAGCGGGGGTGGGGTGGGAATGCACCTCCTGTCTTCTACTCCCACGAGGAGGGCTTTTTTCCGAGCACACTCTTTCCTGGACTCACTCTACCCGAGGCAGGTGGAATGGTCAGTCTGATTGGTAAATCTATGAAGAACAACCACTAGCGCAAATTTTCAACTTAGCTGTTCTTTCGCATGCCCCACTCCTCCCGGGCTCTCCACCCCTCCTGGGTTCCATCTCTCCCATTCTGGCTTGATTCTTAGCAAGGACACGTGGCTGCAGGCTGAGGGCCACATCCTCCAACTTCCTCTCTACCAATTACAAAGATGTAATCAAAATGCTGGCCTCTGTATTTACTCTTTGTGTTATTTCCTCCATTTGTGCAAAACTCAGGCAAAGAAGAAGGGTGATATATATGTTGGGGAGTCCTCTTGGAGACCTCAATGCCATGCAATTCATATTTTCCCAGGAGACATGCTGTGCCCTAGGATTTCAAGAGTGAATAACACAAGCTGTATAGAATCCTAACCACACCCAAGAGCTGAATCTTGAAGACACACAATGTCTTGATCTTTAGGATTACGTCCCCCATTTAGCAGAAGTGAGCACACTCTGATGTCCAACTTCCTTCCCTGAAATGCATTTGTAGACACTGTCCATGGTAATATGAATTGCACAGCATATACAGTTGACCCTTGAATGAGTTTGAACTGGGCAGGTCTACTTATTAGATGCAGATTTTTTCAATAAGCACCGTAAATATTTTTTATGATTTTCTTAGTATTTTATCTAGCTTCATCATAAGAAAACAGTACGTGGTACATATAACATATGAAATACATGTTAAATGACCATTTACGTTATTGGTAAGGCTTCCAGTCAACAGTAGGCTGTTAGTAGTTAAGTTTTGAGGAGTCGAAAGTTATACACAGATTTTTGACTGGGCGGGTGGGGGCAGCTCTAATACCTCTACCCCAGCTTCCCAGTGTTCAGGGGTCAACTGCACCACGTGCAGAACTTGCTCAATTATTTCCAGAAGAAAGAAAATTTGTCTGTTGGTCCTCTGCTGAATAGTAGTTAATAAGAAACAAACAATGGAATGAAACATTTCCTAAACTTCAGATGGGAAAATCAATGCAATTCCTTTTCCTTATAGCAGATATAAAAATAAAGTTCACCGCATTAACAAAAATCCAGAGAAAGACTTCTCGAAGTGGAACCTAATTTATTTTCTTTAATAACAAAATTGTCTTCCATAAAACAGTTCTGTTGAATAANCCCAGTGTTCAGGGGTCAACTGCACCACGTGCAGAACTTGCTCAATTATTTCCAGCAGAAAGAAAATTTGTTCGTTGGTCCTCTGCTGAATGGTAGTTAATGAGAAACAAACAATGGAATGAAACATTTCCTAAACTTCAGATGGGAAAATCAATGCAATTCCTTTTCCTTATAGCAGATATAAAAATAAAGTTCACCGCATTAACAAAAATCCAGAGAAAGACTTCTCGAAGTGGAACCTAATTTATTTTCTTTAATAACAAAATTGTCTTCCATAAAACAGTTCTGTTGAATAACAAAACGCAGTTTGGCAGAAGCCTAATGTGTTCCTATGCTATGTGGCCAAACATAGTGTTGAAAGTGATGTGGCAAAAATACACTTTAAAAAGGATCAATCGTTGCTCTCAAGAGTAGGATTGTTATCAGTCTTGTAGCCAGTGATGGTCGTAGGGCTGTTTTATTCTCAGGAGCTGCTGAAGCTGTTTACATCAGGGCAGATGCACCCAGTAAGGAGGAAACAGGAGAAGCGATAGTGACAGAATACATTTTGTAATACGCCATTGCAAATACTAGGAGAGACTGCATACGATTCACCAATCATTTCTGGTTTGAAGTGGAGACAGTAAAATTGGTTGCCAGGGGGGTGGGGAGGGAGGGACGGAAAGGCTGAGCACAGAGGGTCTGTGAAACTGCTCTGAACGGGATTGTAATGGCAGGTACACGTCGTGATGCCCTTGTCCGATCCCCTAGCATGTTCAGCACCAACGGTGAACCCAGATGTAAACCATGGACTTTGGGCACTAATGACATGTCGCTGCAGGTTCACTGTGACAAATGTACCACTCTAGTTCCAGATGTTCATAATGGGGGCAGGAGGTATACAGAACTCACAGTTTTCATTCAGTTTTGCTGTGAACCTAAAACTGCTCTAGAAAATAAAGTCTATTTTAAAATATTATATAGAAATGGAAGGATCAGAATAGCCAAGACAATCTGGAAAAAGAACATTGGAGGATTCACACTTCCCAGTTTCAAAACTTATTACAGAACTGCAGTGGTCAAACACCAGTGTGGTGCTGACCTGAGGACGGACACACAGATGAAGGGAACAGAGCTGAGTCTACACGTGAGTCCTCTCCTTCACAGGCAGTAGATTTCTGAGGAGGGCGCCAAGGCAATTCACTGGGGAAAGAATGGCTTTTTCAACAAATGGACTGGAATAACTGGATAGATGTATGCAGAACAAGTTGGACTTCACACCATCTACAAAAACTTTAAATGGGTCAAAGACCTAAATGTAAGTGCAAAAACCTAAAACTCAGAAGAAAACACGGGTGTAAAACGTGACCTTCATTAGGCAATGATTTCTTACACATGACACCAAAAATACGTAGAGACAACAAAAGGAAAGTAATTGGGGCATTATTAAAACTAAAATTTTTGTGCATCAAAAGGCACCATGCAGATAGGAAAAGATGATTCAAAGATTGAGAGAAAATTTTTGTAATGCATACGTCTAATAAGGGTTTAGTATCCAAAATATATAAAGAACTCTTATAACTCAGTCATTAAAAGACAATTCGGTTTTTGAAATGGGCAAATGATCTGAATAGACATCTCGGCAAAAAGATGTGTAGGTGGTCAGTAAGCACGTGAATGGATGCCTGGCTCCAGGGAACTATAAATCGAAACCATGAGATCCCGCCTCTTGCCCACCAGGATGACTATCGTGTAAAAGGCAGGGTTGGTGGAAAACAGAGAAGCTGGAACCAGACACACTGCTGACTGGAAAATCATTCAGCCGCTTTGGAAAACAGTTTGGCAGTTTCTAAAAAGGTCAGACCTAGACTGACCATGTGGCCAACCGAGTAACCATACAGGCAATTCCACTTCCAGGTATATATACCTGAGAAAAGTGAAGACATATATCTATACAGAAACTTGCCTACGAATGTTCATAGCAACATGATTCATAATAGCCAAATGTGGAAACAACCCAAATGTCCATCGGCTGATGGATGGATGCACAAAATACAGCATATGAAATATTACAGATCAATGAAAAGGGATGAAGTATTGGAAGAAGCTGTGACTTGTATGCTAAATTAAAGAAGCCAAGCCAAAAGACTATACTGTATAATCCTGCTGATTTGAAATGCCCATAACAGGTCAATCCATAAAGAGGGAAAATAGGTTCGTGTTGCCAAGGTTGGGGAATCGGTAAATTTGAGGCAAATAGGGAGTGACTGTTAACGGGTAGATCACAGACATCCTTACACTTCCCTTTATCCCCAAATAATTCAGCATGCAGCCCCTAAGAATAAAGATATTCTTCTACAAAACCACAACACAATTACTCACCTAGGGAAATTAACAATTCACTAACGTCATCTAACATGCCCCAGAGATGTAGTTTATGGCTGTTTTTAAATCCAAGAGCCAATCATTATAAACACGTTGAGTTAAGTCTCTTTCACATCTTTTAATCTAGAAGATTCTATCACCATTTCCTGGTGGTTGTTTATGACATTGGTGCAGTGGTGATACTGACAGTTTTTATGGCATTGACTCTTTCAAAGAATTCAGCCCAATTCTTTATAAAATGTCCCACATTCTGCATTTGAGGGTTTATCTGATTGTTTATTTCCTCATTATCAGATTCAAATTAAACATTTCTGGCAAGGATAATACCTAGATGGTGTTTTGTACTTCTTTGTAGCAACCCTATAGGTGATGCTATTTCTTATTCATGTATTTAATGTGCTAGTTTCTTCATTGTGAACATACACTTACCACCTTTGTACTTAGTGTTTGAAAGAGACATTTTGAAACCCTCTCCCCCCAAAACTTTTCACCCCGTGGTGTTAGCCCGCATCGATGACCCTGGCCTGCATCCATTATTTACTGTGAGTTGGAAGGCAGTGGGCTTTTTCCCTTTGATTGTTTCTTCTACATTGACTAGTTGGTACTTTTGTTTTAAACAAGAAAGTCCTGTCTCTTCTTTTCTCTTCTCTTTTCTATTCTGTCTTCTCTCTCCTCTCCTCCCTCCCTCCCTCTCTCTTTCTTCCCCCCAATCAGTATAGATTCACAGATTTGTTTGCCCGTGTATTATGGTCATTGTTAATTATTCTTATGTTGAAATTGTCCCAAATTTGGGCACGTGGACCCCTTCAATCAGGTTCCTGTGTCCTTTTGACGTGACCTCATCAGCCTCTGAGCACTCCCCCTGCCGGGCTTTCTGGCACAACGAGACAGCCCACACTCGCCTTCCAGTTCCCCAGCCACACCGGGAACCAGCCATTTCTTCAAGGAATCTTTTAGTTGAGGATGGTGTTTTAAAACTAAAGCTGAGCGTTCTGTAGAGTTTACTGTCACCAGGCCTTTGCAGTGGACAAAGCTAGGACTTTTTTTTTAAGATTTTATGTATTTATTTTTAGATAGAGGGGGAGAGTGGGAGAAAGAGGAGAGAAAAACATCAGTATCTGGTTGCCTCTCTTGAGCCCTCTACTGGGCACTGGGCCTGCAACCCAGGCATGTGCCCCAGAATAGGAGTCTAACGAGCAACCCTTTGGCTCTCGGGTGGGCACCCAATCCACTGAGCCACAGCAGCCAGGGCAAGGATGTTCTCTGAATCCTCAGTGTATATTGGTGATTCTTAACTTCACGGGTTCTTTCTCATCTTTCCCTGTTCCACGTCTGTATCTCCTTTCTCCCCGCAGTGAAAACTTGGATTCTCATTCACACCAGTATCTTCATCCATTTCCTCTATCCTACAGTAACTGTGAAAAACAGTTAAACAATTGTTAACACCCACAAGCACATGCGATAATGTTCAGGATTTCTTTGCAGTTGCCCTTGTCCTTAGAACTTGCTGTTCAGACAACATGAGTCCACATGCTGTGTTCAGAAGTCACTTGAATTATTTTTTCTTTGTGTTTATGTTTTGAATATTTATTCATAGTTGTCTCCATTTGGTTCTCTTTGCCTTTGATTTTAGCCTCTACTTTTTAATCCTTTTTATTTACTTTTAGCTCAGTCACTCTTGGGTGTTTCCAGCCTTCCTCTATCCCATCAACAGTAGAGTGCTAGTGTCCCTGGTACCTTCTCTTTCTACGTTTCCGAGCGTAGTCCCAATACACTATTTGGAATCTCTTGGAATATTTTCAAATGTGACAGCAGAGAAAGAAATGCAAGAGTTGCATGGGTGGGAGAGGACTGGTTGTGAGAGAGTTCCCTTTTCTTTTGAAAGAGCGAGACATGAAAAATAACAGAAGTATGTGAGGAGTGATTGAGAAAGGCCTTCAAGCCACCAAGAATCCAATNGCTAGTGTCCCTGGTACCATCTCTTTCTACGTTTCCGAGTGTAGTCCCAATACACTATTTGGAATCTCTTGGAATATTTTCAAATGTGACAGCAGAGAAAGAAATGCAAGAGTTGCATGGGTGGGAGAGGACTGGTTGTGAGAGAGTTCCCTTTTCTTTTGAAAGAGCGAGACATGAAAAATAACAGAAGTATGTGAGGAGTGATTGAGAAAGGCCTTCAAGCCACCAAGAATCCAACGGAGATGCTGCTTCCGCTGAAGAGGGAGGCTCAGTGGGTGCGGAATTCGGGGTGGTCTGAGTCAGCCAAAGCCTCCAGTGTAGCTCTGTCTGTTTACTCAGATACCACTCTTTCCTGATCAATATCCTAGCTTCCTCATCGGAGACTAGAGAGACTATGAACTGAACTGCTAAAACTTGGCAACGCCGAGGATCACACATTATGTTAGGCTTACAACTGTTTGAATTCTTCAGCGACAAGAGCATATGTCATGAAAAAAGTCTCCTTAATACGTATAGCATAGTCAAAAAGAGCCCTTAAGTGTCCATTGATAATTTAAGCCAATAATTTAGAAGTCTTGGCTTGCTGTTCTTTCTTCAGGGTAGGCAGCAACATCAGGAGCAACGACACCACCTCCATGCTCTTGGGGTCCCCCTGCCCTTCGTACCGATGGCAGCTCAAAGGCTTGACCTCAGTTGGACCATCCGTAAGCGTGACCCACGGGATGATTTAGTTAGCTCTTTGGCTACTATTTACCGTGGGCTGAGATAATCTGCTTTCTCAGTGTTAGCTGGCCTCTCCTGACCATTATTGCAAACCAGGCCAAATAACTAATCTTGGCTTAAAGCCACCCTGCCCACCTCCACCACCACCTTGCCCTGAGATCTGCTGCCTACAACCATTCCTGGCAAACAGTTCTCCCGCAGTGAATTTCTTGAAACAGTATTTAATGGGTAGCTCACAGATTAACTGAGAAAATAGGCAAGAATCGAGAGAAGCTATGCAAATAATGCCCAGCCAAAATGAGAACCAGGGAGCTAGCTGCTGGGGCGCCGCTGCTGCTGCGGCCACTGATCCGAGGGCCTGCAGCCCGCTCCGGCGTCACCCCTGGTATTCAATGCCGGGTCCAGCGGCTGGCAACGCGGACACCGCCATGCCTGCCAACTGGATGCTGCTGTCACTGACACCAGTGAGAAATCTCCACTGTCCTTGTTCCTTTGTGTCATTAGTTTCAAATTCAAAATCCCAGATGAGTGCATCTGATTGGCAGAGCCTGAGACAAGGGCCCACATCCCAGCTGGCACAGGAGCTGGAATATTAGGTGTCCGTTCATTTCAGCTTCTCTTTGGGGAGGCGGGGAGTCCCTCACATTCCAAGGGGGTTCACAGAGTGAACACCAGTCATTACAAGTGTCCATTACACATACTCCGCTCCGGGCAGTGCCACAGGCTGTAAGGGATGTGCACCGTGCTGCTGGGCGCTGAGTAATGCTCCAACACAAATCACACAGTGCCTGCCTCAGAGCAGGCATTAAATAAATAGCAATTGCTATTCACAGTATTATTAAGCTATTATAATTACTATCATAATCATGATGGTGGTTATTATGAAATGTCAACCTACAGGGATCAGTGAAGAAGGATTAAGTGAGATAACAAAAGTCCCAGGTAGACTGGAGAGACCAGTGACAAAGAGGCCTAGATGCCCCTCCTGGTGCCATGATGCTGTACAAGACCCTCCAGAAATGAGGTACAACCCCTGGGGTAGGAGGGGAAACTCTAAACTGACTAAAATGAAGAATTTTCACCTTGGTGGATCAGAGACTCAAAACAGAAAATTTGTTGTTATAGAAAATCTAAGAGGTAGCCCTGGCTGGGGTGGCTCAGTGAACTGAGTGCTGGCCTGCAAACCAAAAGTTCGCTGGTTCGATTCCCAGTCAAGGCACATGCCTGGGTTGCCGGCCAGGTCCCCAGTGGGGGGCGTGTGAGAGGGAATCACACATTGATGTTTCTCTCCCTTTCCTTCTCCCTCCCTTCCCTGTCTCTACAAATAAATAAATATTTAATACGACAAAGAAAGAAAATCTAAGAGGTATATTTCTCACATACTTAATTGTAGCCTGATATTGATACACACAACAGCTTTCTTCAGGTGCACTGTGCCGGAAAGCCAGGTGCCTGTGTAATGCTTCAGAGCACCTGCCGCTCCCACTGTCCTCTCTGTGAAGAGTCTGTGAGATCACACACATCGGCTACCACGGATGGAGGATTGCCTCGCCACAGAGAAAACTGACCAGCCCTTCTTAGGCTCTTCTGCAGTTTATAAGGAGATCTGGCCCCAAGTTAATGCCTTGGGAGTCCTTGTCTTCTCTCAGGGAGTAAGAAGCAACGAGTCTTAAATGGCAGCAGGAGAGAAAGTAGCCGAGTGAGCAGGACAGCGGCGGGGTAAACTGTTTCACGGCTACACACTCCTCCCGTCCTAGTATGTGTGCCCCTTGGCAACGGGACTTTTCCTCTTCTCCATGCGTCAGTGACATGGGTTTCTCTAAACCCTTGAGTGTAGACCAGCCTTTTACCTTGCTCTGACCAACAACCTGTGGTGGAAGTGACGTTATTTGAGTTCTGAATCCTAGGCCTCACGGGCCTTGCAATATCTGTTTTACCTTCTTGAAACGCTGCCCTGAGAACCTTAAACTATTTGTGTGCTGATTGGGCAGTTCTTACACTGGGTTGAAGTCAACATGGAAACAGGCGTAGCCGTCCCAGGTGCCCCAGCGAAATCCACTCCATCCAGATGGGATTTTCTCTCATCCACTGCATGAGTGAGTCCAGGTGAGAGAAGCAGAACTGCCCACTCAACACACAGAATCATAAGAAATAACATATTGTAATTGTTTAAAACTAAGTGTGGGGTGGTTTAGTACTTTGTGACCACTGTGTAAGCTGATCTAGCCTAACAGAGAGAACGGGGTCACACAGAGGAGAATCAAAGGACCCCAGCTGACTGCCAGTGCCAGTCGTGAGCCATCTCAGTGGGGTCCCCTTGGGCCCTCCAGCCTTCAACAGACCACAGCGACATGACCACACTCAGGCAAAAGCCCCAGCGACTGCCCTGTCCGCAGAATTTTGAGAAAGAATAAATCCTTGACTCCTCTCTATTCTCATGCCCCCATATTTTACCCACTGGCAAATCCTGCCAGCTTCACCTTGCTGAGTACGTGCTGAGTCCGACCGCTGGTCAGCTCCGTCACTCATACTGCCTGGTCCAGGCTGCCATGGGCACTTGCACGGATTGTAAACTGGCCTCCTAACAGGTCTTTTCGGAAAGACTAAACTAAGGTGTATCTGGATTGGCGTTGGATACATGACTGCATACATTTGTAAAAACTCACTGAGATGTACAGTTTTAAAAGGTGGATTTTACTCTAAGGTATAAATCAACGCTCTTGACTATTTAAAAAAATAACCACCCACGCTTGCAGGTCATAGTCACACAAAGTACAAGGAATTTATGTTAAACCAATTGCATTTTTTCTAGGACAAGTGCAAAAAAAACATTCAGTGTGAAACAAAGAAAAGAAACCAGCTGTAGAAACATCAGCATTTACTCTAAACAAACAAATGGATGTGCAAGTCACACTATTTTTGAGGAGCTTATAGAACTGACTATAGTTATAATAAATATATTCAGGGAGAAAACTTAATGAGCTATTATAGGCAAAAATGTCTTTACTGAAGGATCCTGTATAGCATAGAAAGCGATTCAAGAAATTATCAGCAGCAGCAGGTGCTTACTCTTCTTTATTTAATTATATTTATTGACTATGCTATTACAGTTGTCACAAATCTGTCCTCTTTGCCCCCGCTCCACTCAGCACCCCCCACTCCTTCAGGCAATCCCCACACCATTGTTCATGTCCATGGTCATGTGTATAATTAATTTCTCCAGCTACCCCATTTCCTGTACTGTACTTTACATCCCCATGGCTGTTCTGTAACTACCTAGTTGTGCTTCTTAATCTCACCTTTTCTTTACCCATTTCCCCACACCCCTCCTGTGGGCCAATGTCAGCTCAGGTGGTACAGACCAAGGTCAGCCCCCACTTGTGTTTTGCCCAGGGCCACCCTGCCTGAGCTATAAAGCAATCTGAGGTGGCCGCTACTTGTGCTGGACTGGGAGATTCCC
Organism: Sturnira hondurensis; assembly: GCF_014824575.4. NCBI lineage: Eukaryota > Metazoa > Chordata > Mammalia > Chiroptera > Phyllostomidae > Sturnira > Sturnira hondurensis. The sequence goes on along the minus strand of NW_028079436.1, from coordinate 2,914,074 downwards.
AGGTGAAGCCAAGCTGTGAATCCAGGGTGGCTGCTACTGGTGCCAGGCCCGGGGCTACTTAGCGAGAGGTGTAGCACCTGGGGGCTCACTGAGACCAGCTGTTGCTTGTTTGAGAGTTTTTAGGAAGTTGTGGAGCAGGAGCCAAGACCAATTCATATGGAAAAGTCAGTTAACAGCTTGGGTGGGCCTGTAAACGGAGTGTGATGGAGTCTCAGGGAATCCCCAGGGTGGGGCAAGCAGTGTTAGCCAGATTGATGGAGCCTCATAGATGGCACCACCTGCCAACTCTGTGACTGTGTCGGGGGAGGGTTTAGAAAAGGAACAATGGCCTTGCCTGCCGTTCCCTCTCAGAGAAAGTTCTGCCCCAGCTCTTGCCTTGACGCCACGCACCTCAGTTCCTCCCTGTGGGCCTTGGCGCCTTTCAAGCTGCTACCCCAGTGCTGAAGCTCAGAGGGAGGGAGTCTGAGTAAGTCCATGTGTGGGATCCTTAAGAGGAACTGCTTGGGACTCCAGGAGTTTCTTCAACCCACTCTGCCCCCACTGGTTTTTGGAGCTAGGAGTTATGGGGACTTGTCTTCCTGGTGCTAGAACCCTGGGCAGGGGGTGCCTGGTGTGGTGCTGGGACTCCTCACTCCCAAGATATCTATCCCTCCTGAATTTTTATCCACACGTGTGTGGGACCAGCTCGTTCTGCCTCTCCACCCCTCCCACCAGTCTGGATGGATGTGTGGTTTTTTTAATCCCATAGTTGTCAGACTTCCATTCAACTTGACTTCTGATTGCTCTGAGTGATGGTTGTTCTATAGCTTCATTGTAATTCTGAAGTTGTTGCGCCAGGAAACAAGCCACGTTTACCTGTGCTACCATCTTGACCACAAGTAGTCAGCAGGTGCTTTCAAATGCTCCCTTTACAGATGAATGAAAGGACTGACTGGCAGGCGGAGGACGGACACCAACTCTTGGCACACTTGCAGTACTTACTTGCGAAAGGCTTAACCACTTTTTTGTTCTGTAACTAAAACCCTTGCCATAAGAAAAAGGCTTTTTAAAATTTAGTCACTATATTGTATGGCATTATGAGTAGAAAAAAGTGTATTGTAATTAGTACGATAGAGCGCCAGAAAGGAGTGAAGGAAGGAAGGACCTTAAGTTGGAATTAAAGTCGCACCCACTACTATTATCCACTGATAATAGTCAACAAAGTGCCTCCTGGTCTTCAGGCAGTGGTGGTGAAGAGTGAATACAGACAAATCACCGCGACTTGGAGCCGTCTTTTCCAGCAGTTAGGTGAAGTCTAAGAATGCCTGGCTGCTCTTCCAGATTCGTGAATAGCTCCAAGCAGTGAGATTGCACCTTGTCTCTCAATATCCACTCCTTCCCTTCTGGGTGGCAAGGCATTNCACTGAAAATAGCAGTCAACAAAGTGCCTCCTGGTCTTCAGGCAGTGGTGGTGAAGAGTGAATACAGACAAATCACCGCGACTTGGAGCCGTCTTTTCCAGCAGTTAGGTGAAGTCTAAGAATGCCTGGCTGCTCTTCCAGATTCGTGAATAGCTCCAAGCAGTGAGATTGCACCTTGTCTCTCAATATCCACTCCTTCCCTTCTGGGTGGCAAGGCATTCAGCTTTTCTTACAGCTGGAGGTGGCCGATGATACAGCAATAGGTGGTATGGCACCTCTGGAAAAGCTCCTTCAAAGAGGGACTACTTCTGGCAGGTAACTTTTTTGGCATTTTCCTTTCCCCTCTTTTTGACAGGAGGAACTGTCAGTTCTGTGAGCTCCTCTGGCAAGTTATCCCCGGTAGACTAGGGAGCTCTGATTTGTAGCCCATTGGTCAAAGCACTGATAACCACCTGGACTCTAATCGGGCAAGGGGAGCCGGGAGTCCTGTAGGACTGAACCCTTAACCCATGGAATCTGATGCCCTCTCTGGGCAACCAGAGTGAGAACTGAGCTGACCTGTAAGACACCCAGCTAGTGTCTGGAAAATAACTCAGTACTCTGTGGAAACTCCGACCCCTTCACACAATGAAAATTTTGTCTCAGAACCATTTTAGACAGAAAAGTCAGACACAACCAGAAGACAAATTAGCAGCTGTCTACGTGATTTATTAGCACGGGTTTGATGAAATTAGTGGGAAATATGCCTAAAGAAACTGACTCAACCCTCTAGCACATAATACAAATGCTTCTTTCATTACATTCTTTACAGTGGCACAACCCTCTCCAAAACTTTTACCAGAACTTCCCCCACTTAAAAAAAGTCATAAAAGTACATAAAGCCATAAAAATTATTAGGGAAAAAAATAATAATTTTTAGAAATCCTCCTGGGGTGGAAAAGGCTTTTTAAAATATGAAATAAAAATTGGTATATTAACTATATAAATACTCTAAACACTTAAACCAAAAATTACTGAGAAAAAATTATTTGTAAGATATAAATGGCCAAGTTTCCTAATTCCCCCAAAATATTTTAAAAATCACTAACAAAATTAAAAATTACGAAGAAAAACAATTTGCAATTGCACGTGTCAAACCCTGCTACAGTGGCCTTCAGAAAGGCAAGGTATGGCAAGACTAAAAAGAAAGCTTGGTTGTCAGGCTACGCAGGGCGCACCCAGACCCAGAGATACCCCTCCCCCCCCGTAATTCCACAGAACCAGATTCACGCACAGCTCAAATATTTTTGTTGGTGCAAACGTAGCACATTGAAAACACTGAGTTTTCAACTTGAAGTTAATTCTGACAGGTTTTCAAGCCTTTATAGTAAATTCTCAGCCAGAGTTTTGGTAACAAGGAAATAGCAACGCATGGCTTCCCGTGGTCATCAAAAGTCTGTGGCTCATCTACTTTCATCCTTTCCAAAACCATCCCAACAGTCCGGGGGAAACATATGGGCTGGACAACACTGTGTCTAAGCCCCAAACTGTTTGTGGTTCAATCACATCCCAGATGCCTTTGTTCTTAGAAATAAGAGAACTGGATTAGAACATTTTCTCCAGGACTGAAAGGACATTTCAAAGCAAAAGCTAAATTTATGACATTTTGTCATTTGTTGTCAAAGATGGTCACACCATTCTACATACGTTGAGTCTTCCTCAGGGAGAAAAACAAAAAACCTCCCAAGTTATGATCCCCACTTTCATACATCCCAATATATATATTTTTAAAACAATAAATCAAATACAGAATTCAGAACATGCAACAATGTCTTTTATTATGTGTGGGTTTTAGAAATTATTTCCTCAATCTCTCCATACACAAGCAAAAGTGTCCTATTTAACTTGCAAAACTGATCATTGCCTACACTATCAAAAATTATCCCTAAAATGTGCTTAACCAGGAGGCCAGTTCATCTGCCGACCTCCAAGAACATGAAGGTGAACGTGATAGACAGACTGCCCCCCATCGGAGCCTTCGTTCACTACCATTCGGTAACCCTTCTTCAGGCCCAGGTCAGCAGCACATTTCTTGCCAACGATCATTAAATGTCCAAGAAGCTGGAAAAGAAAAAAAAAGGGTCTTAAGCACTGGCAATTTACAACTTCTAGACATTAAATAATAACTACCAAGGTGAAATATTAAGTTAAAAAACTGCCAGGTTAAAACTCTTTTGTGGTGACCGGAGGGGGGGGGAGGGGGGGAGGTGGTTTAAGAGAGTATGGGGCTATGGAAAAAATACAATAACAAATTAATAAAAGGGAGATTTTAAAAATCCTCCTTTAGGCAAATATTTGGAAACTCTTTTAATCCTAACACAATATAACTTTTAATAAAAACCCAGTAAGATTAGATATTTACTACTAATTCCAATCAAAAGATTAGAGGCATGTATCTATTTCTCAATGAAAATAATTTTTAAGTGTTCTTAATAAAGCAAGACATCTTGCTCTCTTGTTATGGAACAGTGTATCAATCAGGACAGGCTGGTTCTGCTGTGGTAACAAACCAGCCCAAAATCTGACTTAAAACAAAGAAACATGTCTTGCATTCACTGCATGTTCATCGCAAGTTGGCCAGGCTCGGTTTCTACATCTTTTTCACTCTGAAACCCAGGATGATGGAGCGGCCGCTACAGGACCACAGTGGCAGAGGGGAGAGAGAGCAGGGCACAGCAGGTGCCGGTTCTTAGTTCCCGCTCAAAAGACATGGATCGTTTCACTGGCCGAGTCAAGTCATATCACCTGTCCCGACATCAGTGAGGCAGCAGGTGTACTGCACCCCTAAAGAATAGTCAAGTTTTACGAGCAATTATACAACCTACCACAAAGAGCACTAGGAAAATATTTTAATTGAGACCTGTACTTCCTGGTAAATGCAAATAATTATTTTTCCCTTTAACAGTGTTAATAGAAGAGTCCATAAATCCTGTCCTATATGATATGCTACTTCTTTGAGGAAAAATGAGTCTCACCAACTAATCGTTATGTGGAACCCTTTCTCCTCAAGAATCTGTGCTGATGGGACGTTAACTGGAATTACTATGGTGATCATTTCAAAATATATACGTATGTTCAACCGTTATGTCGTGTACTTAAAACCAACATGCCAAGTATATCTCCTTTTTTAAAAGCCAAACTCCTTATAATTAGTACTGAAGCTCTAATGATTTTGCTTTCTTTAGTAATGCCCCTGGTAAAACAAATACATAACATCAGTTTAAGGTCGAAATTTAGTCTCCCGATTTAAAAAGCAAGAAAATAAAATTTGTGCCAGTAACTTTACTTACACTTTCGTCAGCATCTTCTGCTACAGAAATCTGGGATATATGCTTCTTGGGTATCACCAGAAAATGCGTTGGTGCTTGAGGGGAGATGTCATGAAAAGCAAGACACTAATGAGGAGGGGAGAAAAAAAATCAAAGTTTAGTGAATATACCATCTTGTAAGCTAAGCTTACTCTTTCACACTAACCACAGGGGAGACCTGTAGTAAATGCTAGGAAACCAGTCATGTACCCAAATGCATGTGGTTCCCTGGCCGTTTTCATGGAACATACAGTCTAATAGGAAGACCGACTTTAGATCCTACATGTTACAAAGCAAAAGTAAAAGTGAAATAAATGACTATCAGAGAAGTCTGATGATTTCGATTGGGTGTAGCAACTTCGAGGGAGCAACATTTAATCATGCAAAGGATGAGCAGAAATTAATGTAGACAAACCCTTGTCTGCCTTTCCAGTTCAATCTCCTACAGCTGTCGAAGCTCGAGCCACACTGTCCGTCCCTCTTATGCTCAGGGTTTTTTCCAGTGGTTTCCTCAACTGCAATGATCCTCTCCGCCCCCACCCCAGCTCTGGTCTAACTTAAACTGCTATTTCCAAAAGGATACCTTCTCGATGCCTCTCCCCACCTTCCCCGGGTCAGGAGCCCTTGGGTGTGTAATATCCAGCTTTTTTCCTTTACTGAAGTCATCAGTTTTGTATTTATGTAACTGCCTATTTCTTCCAGTTTTACTCAATGTTTAAGAAAGGTACTTATTTTCCTTTATAGAAAGGAGTATGCTATCTTCATAGCATGTAGACAAATGACAAACCACACGATTGTTTTTGAATCTCTTCTTCCCTCCTGAAGGTGGACGCTGCTTAACTTTTTATAAATATCCTGCTTATCCTGCTTTCCTGTCTCAGGAGTAATTCTATCGGGTATTCCATACAGAATGCTGTATAATTTAGATCGCTTCCTGCTGTTATACTGTTGGGACTATGGTGGTTCAAAGGTCAAGTGTTTTAGCGATCATTTATAAAAAGCAACTGAAATTATTTCAAAAGAAATGTGCACTCTCCAAGACAAATGAACTTCCCTAAGTATCAACAAAAGTATTTAAATTCACCTCGAAGAATTAACATTTTGTATCTAAGAACGCTCCTAGTGGCTTAAAATGAATGTTTCCCTTATTTTCCATATTTCTTAAATTTAACAAAGTTTACAGAATGTTTTCCATGTTAACCAGCCAACTTCCTGCCACGCTTTATCTGAGACCCAAGCCCAGAAATATAACAGCCCATTAAATATTTTACAGGATGTCTGAAAGTCACACCAAGTCGGCCTTCCTAAAACTGAATTTCATCCATGGTGAAGTCAGTAAGAACTACAGCCTCAGTCTCTTGGCACAAAATTGCTTCCTGCCAAATATAAAAGAAACCATTCTTCCCGGGCGGGGCGACAGAAAAGCAAATCCCCGAAGTAGGCCCATTTAGTTCAAAGTCCTAGGTCAAAGTAGAGAGGTGGGGATCGGGTAGGGGTGACGGGCCGGCCCCGCGCGCCCGCACTCCCCGCGCCGCCCTGAAGCGCGTGCCCTCGGCCCTCCAGCGCCACGCGGCGCGGAGAGGACCCGGGGATCGCCGGGCAGCGTGCGCGGGAGATCCCGGAGATTGGGCCTGAGTCAGGGCGCGATCGGGTTTCTCTCTGTCAGGCAGAGCGCTGGCGAGATTGTGAGATTCCTGACAAAGGCGAGGTCCGAGGCAGCCGAGGAGCAGGCGGGCGCCCACGCCCCGGACCCGGCGCGCCCTTCACAGTAGCAAAGACCCCGCGACGCAGGCCCCGCGGCGCCCGGCGGCCTGGCCCGCGCCCGGGCTGATAACGCGTAACCGGAGCGCCGGCACGCGCCGGCAGGCCGCTGGCTGGGGGCCCGCGGCAGAGGCCGCACAGGTCTGCTGGGTCCCGTCCCTTCCCTTTCCCGCGGCGCCGCCCGACCCTTCTCTACCCTGGGTGGGGAACCGGCGGTCCCACGCGCGGCCACTCATCCTAATCCCACGTGCGAGGTGGCGCCCGGTGCCTACCTGGTCATCCTCAAAAATGATTTTGGCTGGGATTTCCTTGCGAATGATCTTCCCGAAGATCGTGTCGCCACCAGGCCGAGCGGCCTGAGCTTTGGCGATCTCATCTGCCATCGCGGCCTCCCTTCCGCCAGGTGGCCGGGGAAGAAGCTCGGGGGAGGGGGAACAGGGGGAGCGGGCGGAGGGCGGGAGCGCGAGACCAAGCCTGCGCTGGGACCGCTGCTTGCTTGGAGGAGCTGGTCCTGCGCCTGCGCACTGGCAACCAGAGCTTCGGCTGCGGCGGGCGCCCAGGCAGGCGCAGGGGAGACCGAGGAAGCTGCCAAGTTCCGGAAGAAGGCTCTATATCCAAGGCTCCAAGGAGCCATATGGAGATCGATTTTCCTTATTCCTTTCTTGTCTCTGAGGGAATGGAGTTAGTGGTGGAAGCCTATATCTTCTCTTGCTTCATGGGCCCTTGTAGCAAAAATTAGATACTGTAACTGAAAAGATTTGATAGTTCAAGCGTTGCTGGCCCTGTTTGCTGGGTGAGACCCCGTGACACTCATTTCTCATCTACAATAGGTCTAGGGTCGAGGACGTACGCCTTTCTCAACCGGACTGCACGTTAAAGTCATTTGGGGAGCTTTTAAAAAAATCCCGCGAACCTGGACACGCCCTGTATCAATTCAATCAGACACTGGTGGTGAGACCCAGGCATCAGTATTGTGTGAAACTCCCTAGAATCTTCTACAAAGAATTTTTCCCAGCAGTAATCAACATAATGTCAAATACCCAACCTTAAACATTTCTTAACCACAAGTCCTCCATATCTTTGCTCATTTTCAAGACTTTTTCCTGTATATTGTGGACACTTTCTCACCTTTCTTTTTTGAGCCCTTTTGTCAAAATCACTGAGGACCTGCACTTACAAAACCCTATAGGTAATTCTAGTTCTCATCATACTAGACCTCTTGGCATCATTGGCCACTGTTGACCATACTCTGGCCTCAGCAGTGGTCTGCTCTTAAACCTCTCTGGTGCTGTATCTCCTTCACAATGGGTCTCCTCCTATTCCAGGCTTCTCGATGTATTCTGTTCTGGGCCCTTTTCTCTAGCTAATGATCTGCAGGTGTCCTCATTAAGACAAATTAACTTTGCCTCCCCACTACCCGTATGTCACTATATTTTACCACTTTGTCTTGGCAAAATTTACTGATAGTACACTGATCCCTTTGATGTCAAAAGTGTCCCATTTGTTATTTTTGTTATCAAAGCTACTGGGACAATAGGTGAAATCTAAATAATGCCTGTAAATTATATAGTAGTTTTCAAATCATGTTAATTTCATCACATATCCACAGCAAAATTATCAACATCAGTTGACTTACAGTGGAGCTGTGTAACTTAGGTGCCTATATAATGTCACAAAAGTTAGAAGTTCCTACCTTCCTAGGAAGGTAGGAAAGTTCCCACTCTTCCTACTTTTTTTCAGCCATGTAGTATTCCATTGTGTAAATGTACCAAATCTTTTTTATCCACTTAGCTACTGATGTGCACTTTGGCTGTTTCCAGATCTTTGCTATTGTAAATAATGCTACTATGAACAAGAATATGCTGCTATGAGCATATTCTTTCTGGTTTGTGTTTCAGGATTCTTAGGATGTATTTCCAGAAGAGTGGTCACTGAGTTCAAATTCATTTTTACTTTGTCCTCAACAATCGAACAAAAAGACTCCTCCAGCAGTATTCTATATCTTCTATAACACCATTCATTGAATTGTTTAAGCCAAAAGCCTTGAAATAATTCTTTACTCTTCTGCCAATACTTTCAGCACATTTCATGAATCTAATCACTTCTTACCTCTACTCCATTACCCCAATCCAAGCTACTATCATAAAGATGGTCTCCTTCTTATCTCTAGAACCAATTGGTATGTTACTTTACGTGGTAAAAGGGATTTGCTGATACAATCAAGTTAAGGATTTTGAGGTATGGAGATGCCTAGATTTTCCAGGTGAGGCCAAGGAAATCACAGCTCGTATAAGTGAAAAGGAACACAGCAAAACAAGAGTCAAAGAAGGAGATAGGGTAATGGAAGCAGGGATGAAAGTGTAAGATTGAAGGTGCAGTACTGTTGGCTTTGAAGATGTCAGAGACCACAGGAAGATGACATTCTGGAAGTCGGAAGTCTGAATTGGGTTTTACTGAGCTAAAATTATGGTCACAGCAGGGCTGCATATCTTCCAGAGGTGCTGGAGGAGAATGGTTTTCTTACTCTGTCCAGCTTCTAGAGGCCATATTCATTCCTTGGCTTCCTTCCTCCACTTTCAAAGCCAGAAGCAGAGCATCTTCAAGCTCCTCACTAACTCTGCTTCCTTCTTCCACTTACAAGGATCCTTGTGATTATCTTGGGCCCACCAGACAATCCAGGATAATCATTCCATCTCAAAATCCTTAATTTAATAATCACATCTGCAAAGTCCTTTTTGTCATGTAAGGAGCATACAGAAGTTCATAGGATTTTGGAGGCCATTATTCTGCCTACCACATAGCTCCATGAACTTACATGATGAACGGGTTGGAGTTTCCTATTCAGTACTGGGTCCCACACTTTGAGATGCCAACAAATGAAGACATATTTCCAGAACAACCAGAACAGTCACCCCATTTATGGAAAAGCTGAAGAAACCATAGAGATTTATCTGAGAAGAGAGAAGCTTCAGGACTGAACTGATTTGGGCACTCTGGGGACTGTATTTTCAAATATTGGCTGATTAAGGCTTTTGGTTAATTGAGTAAAGGACCCCAGTTAGCTAGACATTATAAGGTAGGCTATGATCCTGAACTGGAAATGAAGTAAGCATCTTTTTATCATTCATTAGCAATCAGAAGACTTCAATGCAATATCACAAGATCATCCACTTTATTGTTTCCTGGATAAAATAAAGTAGTCAGTATTTTTGGCTTAATTAATTATGTTAAACACTCTTTTGCAAGTCTGATATATTTTATAAAAAAGCAAAGTCAACTCAATATTATATACATCCCCATCACGGAGGTGATGGGGATGTAAAGTACAGCATAGGGAATATAGTCAGTAATAATGTTATAACTATGTACAGTGTCATGTGGGTACTAGACCTTCTGGGAAGATCACTTGGTAAATTATGTGTCTAATCATTATCCCGTACACCTGAAATTAATATAAAATAATATTGAATTCCCAATGTATTGACAAATGAAAAATTTGTATTAAAAAAAGCAAAGTAGACTATTTTCTTGCTATTTTCATAATGACTTTCAAATAACATAAATCACAGAGGAGGAAAGGGGTCTTGGAGACCCATTGGTCAAAATCTCTTCATTGCTAATAAAAAGTCAGTTTTACCTACAAGTTATCTGAAAGGTTGTGCAGGATACAAAAGGCAAACAAAGTTTATGCAGTGGGAACAAGGTTGGGATTTTTCTTGATGCTTACAAGGTCATAAGTTAAAATATATTTAAGTAAATGCTTTGTGATTATTTATGATCTATAAACTATTTCTGACTGCTTGACCAGCAAAGCCAATGAGTAAGGCTGGGAGTTTAAACAGTAAGACTAGGCTTTCAGGTCAGAAACAGGGATTTGTAACCCAGACTTCCATTTACAAGCCCTGAGGTCTTAAGCAAGTAACTCATCTTCACCTTCTAAGGAAATTAAACGAGACAATGTGTGCATAGCACTTTTGGGAGTCACTGTTCCAATCAATGTCAGTCCCCTACAATTGTTATGACTTGGCTCTCACTTATGCAATTCTGCAAGAAGACAGTCGCAACTGGAATGAGTTATAATAAGGGTTCTTAAATGATAAGCCTGAACTCGAAACGGGATAATGAATAGTATGTGTATTGTAGATGCTGAAGCCATCCATTAAATGTCAATCCACTCTCTGCCACCAGGGGTTGCAACAGAAAAACTGGAAGTGATTCTGCCCCTAACTAACATGGCGTCCAGGTGATTTCCGATCTCCTCTAGCCTGTAAGGGACTTGGGCGGCTTCTCGCGGTTTTACCGGACCCAGACGGCTCTGGTTCATCAAACTCCTCTCTATGCTTGTCCGCGGAAGGCGGGGCTACGAAGGGGATGCTGCATGGTGATTGGTTGCGGTGCCTTAGGTGCGTAGTTACGGGAGTTGGCCTGCACACGCCAAATCGGGATTGGTTGCTGGAGGCGGGACGAGTGGACTGCTGGAGAGGTAGCCGCTGCGGTGAAGAGAGACATGGGTCAGGCAGCCAAGGTGACAGGGCATGGGGAGGTGATGGGTGCAATGCCGACCGTGGGTGTTAAGAGCGAAGCCTGATGAATGTTTTCAGGAGTCCTGTAGCTGGCGTTCAGGCCCTCCACGGAGGATATGGCTGTTGCCCTCGACGCATCGGGTGCCTAACCCCGAAGAGTATTCGAGGGTTTGTGCAGGTGCCTAGGAGAGAGGGAGGCACCAGTGCCTTCTTAGTCCACCAAGGTACCTAGTGTGTTCCGTGATGCAAGATTTGAGTTCTGCCCGCATTTCTTCTCCCCACCGAGTATTTGCCTGAGGGACCCATTTCCCATCCTTGGGAAGTAAGTGTAGGAGACGCCAAAGGCAGCCCTGCGCTCCCGTCATCTCAAGAGGTGAAAGGTATAGTAATATAACTGGAAGCTACACGGAAGTCTAGGAACCAAGGAAACCAAGTCCCGGCAAATTCATTACCAAAAGTAACAGCGACACAGAACAGAGACCTGAATGCTTTGGATGAGCTTGGGAAGCGATAGCCCTGCCGGGGTCACATTCCTGTGCTCCTGGTCTGAAATCCGTTTGTCATCAAGCTGATGCATGTTCCTGGTCGATGCATAATTCTCAGAGACGAGCCATTCTTAATCTTAAATATCAGCATGGCTGGTTGGGATCTGTCCCTGTCACTGGCTCAAACACAGGCATGGAGAGGGGGGCCTGCTAGAATATAGTGAGGAAGATCAATGCTATTGTCAGTAACAGGGAGCCGCTAAGCAGTGCCTCGTGTACTGCTGAACCTGCTCTCAGCACGTTGTAACATATGTCACAGCACCAAGACAGGCAGATTTGTAAAGGATTATTCTTTCAAAAAACTTCCTGAGTGGCCATAATAGCTATTAGTAATACCTAACAGCCAACATTTAGCCTATACTTTCTAAGCATAGCGGATGCAACAATAAACAGGCCATCTTTGCCTTCATACAGAAGTCTAGCTGGTCAGGAGATTTTTAACAATTACCTAATTAGAATTGTAAGTGCTTTGAGTTGAAAATACAGTGTATTTGTGTGCATATAATTGGGGTTTAACCAATCCAGAGGGATGAAAAAAATAGCCCTAATAAAAGTTAAAGTTAGGTTATGACCTCAGGTTTAGAAACTAGCTTAGAGAAGGGAGAAAAAGACTATTCCAGAAAGAGGAATTAGCATATGGAGAGTCTTTGGAATGGGAAGTTGCTTGGAAAACTTGAATACAAACGAAAGGATTTGTTCCAAAAAAGCATTTTAGCCAGGCCTACAATGTATGGAAGATACCAATGCTAAGCATGGAGGACACAAAGGTAACCAGGAAGCCTTTGAGGAAGTATGGCACAAGTAGGCAATTAACATACAGCATAGTGAGTGCCCAGTGTTGGGGATATACTCAGAGGAGCACATAACCCTGGCTTAGAAGGAAGGGCTAATGACTGTCTTCAGTGAAGCCTAGTACAGAAATTATACCATACACCCTTAAAATTAACTCATTATTCAAAAAAACTTGAGGCAAAAAGTCTGAGTAACTTGTCCAAGCTTACAATAAGTGCCAAAGTCCGATTCAAAACTGATCTGACTGAAGAGTACATTCTCTATATACACTGCCTGAATGTGTCCAATCAATGTAAGAAAATGGGGACAAGAAGATGATCTATCACCTAGTTTTCTACTTTTGAATAAAAGTATATTAACTCCAAGGTGATATTAGCTCTGATAATTCCAGGGTAGTAATGATAACCTCATCTTAATGTGATTATATCTGCAAAGACCTTATTTGCAGCTAAGGTCACAATTTCAGGTACTGGAGATTAGGACTTCACCATGTCTTGGGAGGACATAAGTCAAACTATAACAATGTGGATATACGATATTCTATTTACTTATTCATGAGTTTATGAACATTTGGGTTGTTTATACTTTTTGACTCTACTACAAATAATACTACTATGGGCATTTGTGTGTAAGTTTTTGTGTGAGTGCATGTTTTTTTAATATATTTTATTAATTATGCCATTATAGTTGTCCCATTTCCCCCCTTCATTCCCCTCTCCCCTGCACACCCCCTCCCCCCCACATTCCCCCACTTTAGTTCATGTCCTTGTGTTATAAGTTCTTTAGCTTTTACATTTCCCACATTACTCTTGCCCTCCCCTGTCTATTTTCTCCCCACCTTCTCCCCCCTTTTCCTCCTCCCACTCCTCTGTTGCTAACCCTCCATGTGATCTCCATTTCTGTGGCTCCACTCCTGATCTAGCTGTCCTCTTAGTTTGCTTTCGTTTTAGGTGTGGTTGTTAGTAACTGTGAATTTACTGTCCTTTCACTGCTCATATTTTTATCTTCTTTTTCTTAGATAAGTCCCTTTAACATTTCATATAATAAGGGCTTGGTGATGATGAACTCCTTGAATTTGACCTTATCTGAGAAGCACTTTATCTGCCCTTCCATTCTAAATGAAAGCTTTGCTGGATAGAGTGATCTTGGATGTAGGTCCTTGCCTTTCATGACTTGGAATACTTCTTTCCAGCCCTTTCTTGCCTGTAAGGTCTCTTTTGAGAAATCACCTGACAGTCTGATGGGAACTCCTTTGTAGGTGACTGTCCCCTTATCTCTTGCTGCTTCTAGAATTCTCTCCTTCATTTTAATCTTGGCTAATGTAATTATGATGTGTCTTGGTGTGTTCCTTCTTGGGTCCAACTTCTTTGGGACTCTCTGAGCTTCCTGGATTTCCTGGAAGTCAATTTCCTTTGCCAGACTGGGGAAGTTCTCCTTTATTATTTGTTCAAATAAATTTTCCACTTGTGGCTGTTCCTTTTCCCCTTCTGGTACCCCTATAATTCAGATGTTGGAATGTTTAAAGGTGTCCTGGAGGTTCCTAAGCCTCTCCTCATTTTTTTGAATTCTTGTTTCTTCCTTCTTTTCTGTTTGGTTGTTTCTTTCTTCCTTCTGGTCCACTCCCTTGATTTGAGTCCCAGTTTCCTTTCCATCACTATTGGTTTCCTGTGCATTTCCCTTCCTTTCAATCAGTTTAGACTTCATATGTTCCTCTAATTTGTGGCTAAAAATCAACCAATTCTGTGAGCATCCTGATCACCAGTATTTTGAACTGCATCTGAGAGGCTGGCTATTTCTTGCTCACTTAGAATTATAGGCTCTGGGGCTTTGATTTGTTCTTCTGCTTGAGCCATGAGTTTTCGGTCAGGTCTCACCCGTTAGGTATAAGGGGCAGAGCCTTAGGTGTTCACCAGGGTGGGGGCAACTCACGTCACTGGGTTGTGATGCTGTATGTGGGGGCAGGGTCAGAGAGGGAGCAATGGTGTTTGTTCGGCGCTCTCTTGGATTTCGGACCCCTCTGCTGCTTCCCATAAGCAAATTGTGCCCTTCTGGTGCTGGTTCCCGGGTGGGTGGGCTAGTGTACATTCTAGGACCCTGTGGGTCTCTCCAACGAACTTTCCTGTGAGGCTAGGAGTCTCTCCTGGCACCTCAGCCCCCACAAGTTTTTCCAGTCAGTGCTTTTAGGCTTTATTTTCTGGCTCTGGGGACCTGGGTTGCTCAGTCTGTCTCACTTCCCGTTTTCACCTGGTTTATCTGCACGAATGTGTGACTGTGGTCAGCCAACTGCCTTGCGTGCCCTGCTCATTTCCTCTCTGAACCTGGGGCCTGCTAGCCCCTCACTGCCTACACGCCCCAGTCTACCAACCACCGCTTTTTCCTGCCAGGACCCTCTCCACCAGCTGCTGACTTCTCCCCCTTACCAGTCTAAATGAATGGTTCATTGTCTGACTTCCATACAGTTCAGTTTTCTGTCTGTTCTGGTTGTGTTTTTGATTCTAAATCTTTGTTGTCCTTAAATTTGGTTGGGCGAGGAGGCACAGTGTTTCCACCTATGCCTCCATCTTGACCAGAAGTCCTGAATACATGTTTTCATTTGTCTTGGGTATATATACCTAGGCATGGAATTGCTGGGTCACATGATAACTGTTTAACTTTTTGAGCAACTGCTAAACTGTTTTCTGAAGCAGCTGCACCATTTTCCATTCCTGCCAACAATGTATATGTTCCAGTATTTCCACATCTTCACTAACATTTGTTTTTTAGTATCTTTTTGACTATAGCCCTCCTAGGAGAATATCACTGAGATTTAAATTTGTATTACCCCCAATGGCAAATTATATTGAGAGTGTTTTTATGGCCTTAATAACCATTTATCTCTCTTCTTTGGAGAAATGTCTATTCAAATCCTTGGCAAAAAAAAAAAAGAGCGAAAGAGAGAGAGAAAGGGAAATTAAGAAAAGCAAATAAAAATCAAATCCATTGCCTATTAATTTTTTATTATTGAGTTGTAAAAGTTCTTTTTTTAACTTTATTTTTATTGTTAACACTATTACAGAGATCTCCATTTTCCTTCCCTTTCCTCCTCTCACCTCAACTCAGCCCCTGCCCCCCCCTTTCCTCTGGCCATCACTACACTGTTGTTAGTGTCTGTGGGTTATGCATGTGTGTTCTCTGCCTAATCCCTTCACTTCCTTTCATCCAGCCCCTTCCCCTCCCCTTGGACAGCTGTCAGTTTGTCAGTCCCCTTGGATAGCTTTCCCCTGTTTCTGTTTTGTTCATTAGATTCCACATATAAGTGAGATCATATGGTATTTGTTTTTCTCTGACTGGCTTATTTCACTTAGTATAAAAATCTCCAGGTCAATCCATGCTACTGCAAAAGGTAAGATTTCCTTCTTTTTTTAAGGAGCCCTGGTGTGGCAGATTCTGAGGATCTCTCTCTAAATATTTCCCAGGAGATATTGCAACAAAGCAAAATTTTGAAAGTTATCAGAAAGAATTCAGTCAAAAATGCTTAGAACTCTTTACTAAACTGGCAGAAGATAAAGAGAACTACAAAAATTGTTATGAGAAATTCTCTGTAAATATTAGGCCTGGAATACATGAAGACTCAAAATCAGGAGAAGCTTTCAGAACTGTTAAAATACTACGATTTTCTTCTGGTGATAAAATGGTTTCCCTAAAAGATTATTACACATGAAGGAAGGAGAACCAGAAACACATCTTTTATGTCACAGGTGAGACCAAGGACCAGGTAGCTAACTTTGGCCTTCATGGAAGGAACATCTTTGAAAGCATGGCCCAGAAGTTATTTATATGATCAAGCCTATTGATGAGTACTCTGTCCAGCAGCTGAAGGAATTTGAGGGGAAGACCTTAGTGTCAGTTACCAAAGAGGGCTTGGAACTTCCAGCAGATGAAGAAGAGAAAAACCAACAGGAAGAGATAAAAAGAACAGTAAGTTTGAAAACCTCTGGAAAATTACAAAGGACATCTTGGAAGAAAAAGTAGAGAAGGCCATGTTAACCTGATTGGTGACATCCCCATGCTACATTGTCACAAGCACCTGTGGCTGGACAGCAAACGCTGAAGCCCTGAGAAACGACAATGGGTTACATGGCAGCAAAGAAACATCTGGAGACAAACCTAGACCATTGTGTCGTCAAGACCCTAAGGCAGAAGGCAGAGTGTGACAAGAATGACAAGTCAGTAAAGGACCTGGTGAGCCTCCATGAGGCGGCGCTCCTGCTGTCTGGCTTCAGTCTGAAAAATCGCAGAATACACGCCTAAAGAATATACAGAGTGATCAGATTTAGTCTAGGTATTGATGGAGATGACCCCGCTGCTGATGACACTGATGACAGCATGTCTGGTGTAACTAAAGAGATGCCGCCCCTCGAAGGAAGCGGTGACACATCATGCACAGAGGAAAAAGACCAAGCTCACCTGGACGATAACTTGTACATGTGTTCAGTACTTTACCTTTGTTCCCTCTGGTAATATATTTTCAAGGATTTTTCCTTTATTTTAAATTTACATTCTAAAAATCTATATGGCATGACAGTAACTACTCAAAGGAAAAATAAGGTTTCTTTCTACCTCTAAGTGTATGATACTGTGACACTCTAGGCACTAAAGCAGAACTAGTTTTTCTTTTCTAGTTTCATGTTGGCTTCTTTTAACAGAATGAGGTTGTGGTGAGATGTGTGTAATCTAATGTTTGTTAATTTGTGGTCTAAAGTGTTTAGCTATCAAGTGGTTTCCTTCGTAGACCAAATTTTTTGTCACTGAAGTATACTGAGATGTACATGCTTAAAAACAACTTTCATCTTCTAGGATCTACTTTTTAAACCTTCCATCCCCTGCAGTTATCAACTGCATGTATGGCCTCTAGAAATTAGTACGCTAAGCTGAACCAACTTGATGGGAGTGGTTATTCATAGGGCTTGTTTTCCAAAGAAAAGTATTATTTATTTATTTAAAAAATTTGTCTCCATGGTTTTTTTTTTAAGATTTTATTTGTTTATCTTTAGTGGGGAAGGGAAAGAGACGGAGAGAAATATCAATGTATGGTTGCCTCTTGTGGGTCCCCTGCTGGGAACTGGCCTGCAACCCAGGCATGTGCCCTGACTGGGAATCGAACCGAGATCCTTTGGTTCACAGGCCCGCACTCAATCCCACTGAGCTACACCAGCCAGGGCCAAAGAAAAGTATTATTTAAAGTAGCAAAATCATAAGCCAACCTAGGCATGTTGTAAAGCTATTCAAAAGTAACTGAGAGCAAGTTTTGTGAATGGAAATGTAGTGCTCAAGTCACATTCTGCTTTAAAAAGATTGTGACAAATACAGATGAATTAAAAAGGAATAAAAGAAATAGCGTTACATAAATACCAGTAGGTGTCTACTTCCTTCTACATACTCCTAATTCCTACTCCCCAAAGATAAGAACTTTTAAATGTTTTAGCTATTGCTTGTGATATTTACCTCTATGTTTCAAAATATGCTTAAAGTGCTATTAATTTATTTTCTCTTTGGAGATATAATTTGTTGACTTTTAACCATGGAGGTTGAGTACTAAGCTTCCTCTTATACCTTATTCATCTCAATATACAAGTTTTGGCTAATCAGTTTTGTCTCTGGTATAATTTGACTGTATAAAACCCACACCTGATCTTTCTAATATAAATATAATTACATTGCTTTAATTTATAATTCTTCATTTTTCTTGAAATTAATAACTGATTTGTTTTTATCATTAGTTAAAATGATAAAATAAATATATTTATATTTATTTTATATAAATATAAAATTAAAATGATAAAATGATATATATTCCATATATATTCCCAAACTCTAAACAAAACTAAAGTCTACCAGTTTTATACTTTCCCTAAT
Organism: Sturnira hondurensis; assembly: GCF_014824575.4. Taxonomy (NCBI): domain Eukaryota; kingdom Metazoa; phylum Chordata; class Mammalia; order Chiroptera; family Phyllostomidae; genus Sturnira; species Sturnira hondurensis. The sequence continues at coordinate 2,895,811 of NW_028079436.1, read as the reverse complement.
AACATCTTTTCTGGAACAGTGGAGGCTTTTCCTGTAGTCTAGACTAGTTGCTTTTTTGGCTGGTTGCACAAATGCTGACCTGTATTTGTCCTTCACCGTCATTGTGCCTCTCTGGTGTTGGGTCACGTGTCTTCCCGATTCCCATGCCTTTTTCTTCTGTGGTTCATCCCTTGCTTTGGTGCAGCGCATTCAGTGGAACCCATGTAGTGTTCCAAGAAAAGGTATATGGCATATAAGAGAATGTGCATTTCTGAAAATGGCTGCTTGCCCGTGTATGGTAGGGGATCATTTGGCTTGTATGGTTCTAAGCTGGACACTTTCTTTTCAAAACTTGCAGATGTTACACTGTTGTCATCCCACAGTGATGCTATTTAGAAGTCAGGTGCCATTCTGACTCTACCATTTGTACATGAACTGTTTTCTCTCTCAGATTTTTCTTTTTATTAGCATTGTGCTGAACTCATGATGAGATGTGGTGTGGATTTTGTGTTGGGCACTTGGTGGAGCCCTTTCAATCTAGTAACTCATGTAGCACTTGTGCGCTTTTCTCGATGTATCCCCCTTTTAATTTCTGTGTTCTCTGTTCCCTGTTGTTGGAGCCATCTAGACCACTCCCTTAATTTTCTTATCTGTTCCCTCCTCAATTTCTCTCTCAATTTTTACTCTACTTTCTGGGCAGTTTTACTCTACTTAATCTTTGTTCTCACGCATTGAGTATCCAAGAGCTTTTGGGAGTTTTATGAATGTTCCTTTTTAATTTAACTTTGTAATTGTGGTTATTCCATGTTTGCAATAATTTACAAGTTAATTGTAGTTATTTGTTTTTTGTTTGGTTTTGTTTTATTTTTATGTTTTCTGCTCCTCATTTCCTGTTTCTGTTTTGGTGTCTGCCTTTGAGGTGATAGGCTTTCTAACATTTCAAATAGTGCCTAGCACACAGGATATTCTCAGGCAATGTTGATAGTCTATGTGGTAAACTGACTGCAGGAAGGGGGAGAAGGGTGACAGATTTCTGTAAGTTCTCTGAGAAAGAGTCGGGGAGCATCTGATCTGAAATGGTTTGGGGGTATGGTGAATGTACCAAAAAATTAGACATCCTAACATTTCCACGCGAAGAGTGAGGTATATTTAAAGTTGACCTTGAGATTTTGGGCTTGGGAAATTCTGTGTTTTCCATAACTGACATTGAGAAGACAGGAGGAAAGTACTGGGGGAGTAATATTGAGGACCTTTTTGGATTTGAGAGTGTGGGGTAGCCTCAGCCACTGTCTGCCTCTTCCCAAAGTGGCAGGCTCTCTTCTCTCCATTTTTTAGCACAGTTGTAGAATACTACAAAATCTCAGCATTTTATTTATTTTTGGGGAAATCACAATTGAACTTGCCTAAATTACCTGAAATGTCTTCCTTCTGGACTCTCTTAAGATCTAATAAGATCATGCCTGTGTCTACATGTGTCTCACTTTAAGAACAGATGGAGGCCTCACCATGTTAAGAAAAATGATAACAATACATACCAGACCGGTAAAGTTGTTTACCTTAGCAGACTGGTTTGGGCAGGGAGATTATTAACTTTTTAATTATCTTTGAATTGTTTCATTTCAAAGAACTTTGTATTATTTCTGTAAATAAAGTTATTTTTTAATTAAAAAATATATAATTAATGGAAAGGTATTTTGACACACCCTGGTTTTCATCAGCTACTTTGAAAAATAGTCTAGGAAACAAACAGAAGAGAAATGCTGTTTAAATCTTGTAATTATGTAAAAGGTGACTTTTTTTTCTTTCGAGGTCTGAGTTCTGTTTTTCTTGATAGGTTTTACAGCTCTTCAAAACATTGCACAGGACCAGGCAACAAGTGTTTAAAAATGATACCAGAGCATTAGAAGGTAAGTTGTTTTTTTTTCCCTTCAGAAGAAGTCCATTCTTCAGTGGCTGCTAACATACTGAGAGACCGTGTGCACAGTCAAGACTCATCTTAGGGAATGCCCTTCACTACCTCTTCTCGAATGTTGTTTTGTGTTGTAAAAATTAGTTCACATTACACTCTTATGAGGAGTATATACTTAAAGAAAATGAAAGTCACTTCTCTATTTTATAATCAGAGTTTCACGCTTTCCAGGACCTGGTACTACCACATTGTCAATACCTTGTGTCATTCTACAAGTGACGGCAGCGATGAACAAGAATACCGGATCTATCCCAAACAATTCCAAATTCAGTATTTCACTATTTTATGTGGTTTCTATCGTATCTGGAAGTCAGAAATGTGGAGCGTAAGCTCTGTGTTGGTCAGGTTCAGTTCCAGTCCTCATAACATTTCTAAACCTCTTTAACCTAGGTCAGGTGTCCCCACTGTCCCCAGGAATTCAAGTTTTTGGAATTCACCAAAAGTAATTTCTTAAATATTAAAGTATATGCCTTATATTGTACTTTGCACAAATTCTTCATTTAATTCCTCTAACAGCCCAGTGATGCAGTTGCCTTTTTAATTTCTATTTTTTCAGATTAGAAACTAAAATGTGGAGGGACTTGCCCTACATTGTGCTCAGTAAAAGCGAGAGCTAGGGTTCAGTCTGTGCAGTGTGACTCCAAAGCCCAGACTCCTAACCAACCGCCTTGCATACTGCAATTACGAAGCACGGGAGGAAGGCTTTATGACTATTCTCCATCAAAAGAGCATACTTTTGTTGTTTTAAATGTTTTTAAGTGAAATAATGATAAGAACAGCTAACGTTGCATATTTACTAGCCACTTTACATGGGTCATTCCGTTAAATGCTTACAGCAATACAGTAAGGCGGTTGAACTGAAACATTGAACATTGTTCAACTGAACATTGAACTGAAATATGCTGCTGTAATGATACCACAGTCTTGATGGTACACAGAACAGCAGTTTTATTTGTCACTCGCTGTACCTGTCAGCCAAGGCTCTGAGGCTGCTATATCTTTATTTTAATTTGTGTATTTATGTGTTGTTTAATGTGCTTATATATATATATATATATTGAGTTTTGCCATCTTAAAATTTTTCATTTAAATTCTTAGATTTATAGGAACAAAACATTGGATTTATTAGAATCTAATAGTATACAAATGAAGTTGGAAGTAAAAAGCAGGAAACAAAAAAGTATTAGAGTGTTGAATGCTTATATTAGGTTTAATTACAAATTGGCCAGCCTTTTGGAAGCTCTCCAAGAGACTTCTTTAATCAGTTTCTTATTAGTCTACTTTGTTTCACATGGGGCAAAACTATTTCCTCTACTACAGAAGTAGCCGTTCATAATGAATCACATGTAAATTATTGGGACCAGTTTTCTAAATTAGTAAAGCAAATAACTGTATGTGTATTTTTCTTTCTGTAGCAGCCAGAATAAAAATAAATGAAGAATTCAAAAATAATAAAAGTGAAGCTTCTCCTAAGAAAATAGAAGAGGTACAGTAATGTTTTCAATTATAATAAAACTCATAAATTTTCTTAGCAACTAGAGGAAAAGATGAAAATAGAAGGGTNCACATGTAAATTATTTTCACTATTAGTATTAATAGTGAAATACTAATTTATTTCTAAATTAGTAAAGCAAATAACTGTATGTGTATTTTTCTTTCTGTAGCAGCCAGAATAAAAATAAATGAAGAATTCAAAAATAATAAAAGTGAAGCTTCTCCTAAGAAAATAGAAGAGGTACAGTAATGTTTTCAATTATAATAAAACTCATAAATTTTCTTAGCAACTAGAGGAAAAGATGAAAATAGAAGGGTTATTTGATATAAAATCCCTGAAAGTCAGAACAACTGTAGATAAACCTTCACTTATTCAGTATGGCTCCCCTCCTCTGGTTCATCTCCTTACATCCATAAGACAGCAGGTTGTGTGGTGAGAAGAACCTGGGTGTTGCCATAGTCCAAACAAGACCTGCTGGATCATCCTGGACACCACAGAGATGCTGCCTTCACTTAAGGCAAGTGACGGAACGTAAGGAGAAGGAGTGAGTGCTGTAGTCACTCAGAACTGCACAGGGAATGTCTCCCCATTGAGCTCAACCGGACAGATTTTTTAGAAAATTCTTATGTTGGCAGTGGAACTAACCAGCCACAGTTTATGACCTACTCTTGGTTTGCCTTCTGTATGTGTGCTTTAGTCACTTGTTCTAGTTGAAGACAGTCTACCGACACTGATCTGTGAATTCCCTAGTACTCCCCATACATATTCATTGAAAAAAATGCACAATGATTTATTTTCTGTATAAAATTATGCTGCGTATGTACATTGTCTCAGTCTTGAACTTCCCAAGTGTTCCCATATCTAACCTTGTATCAAATAGGGGGAAAAGACCCATAGGAAGAAAATGAAAAGTGGACAATTATTTGCAGGAGTAGTTATGATTCCAAGAATTGGTTTGATAATAGGAATGGTACAAATTAGAGAAATTGTTGGATACTTAATAAAATTTCCACATCTTTGGTTTTCAGGCAGGTGCTCAATCCACTGAGCCACACCAGCCAGGGCATAAATTTTCACGTCTTAAAAAATGTTTTATAAATATGCATTTATATTTTAAAAAATGACATTTTTGAAGTAGAAAATATCTATAATAATGAAACTAATGATATAAAATGAGATACCTTAACTATTTCTATCACTATAAGATAAAGAAAAAAGGGAAAGATTTCTCTTTAGCATATGACAGGGCACACAGGGATAGATAATTCTCATTTACACAGAAGTTAAGATGGCATAGACCAGCGCTCCTCAAACTTTTTGTTCTCAAGACCCCTTTATATTCTTAAAAATTGAGGACCATAAGAAGTGCTGTTTTTATGTCATACCTATCAATATTTACCATATTAGAATTTAAAACTGAGAAATTTAAAACAAATATACTGATTAAATCATTTAAAACAAGCTTATTTCATGTTAACAAATATTCATGAAAAATAAGTATATTTCAAAATAATTTAGTTAGAAGAGTGACATGCTTTACATTTTTGCAGATCTCTTTCATGTCTGGCTTAGAAGTCAGCTAAATTTTATCTGCTTCTTCATTCAATATGCTTTTTAGGTTGAAGTATTTGAACAAAATTGAGCCTCACCAGCTAAGTAGTTGGAAAGGTGTAGGAGTATATAATAGTCTTTTCAAATAATGGTGAATATTCTTCGATACTATATGCCAACAAGTGATAGGTTTCCTTAAAGATTAGTTGTAGTGTGAAACTCCGTTCCCGTTACACCTACTGGATATGTAGACCAGTGGATATATGTGGCGGTTGGAGGGGATGCTGCGTGATTTAAACACACCACCTCCTGTTCCTCTGGGCTCCCCTAATCCCGTGTTCCTTGTCTGACCTTGTTCCCGGCCCTAGACCTAGGACTCCACTCAGCTTACACGCCTCCCGTGGGTGAGGAGATCCTTTCTTTTTCCCCCTCTCTGCCCTGCTAACCCCCGTTCTCAGGTCTGTCGAGGTGGGCGGCTTTGCTGTCCTACGGCCTTCTCCGTGTCGATGATGGCAGCTCCCTCCCTTTGATGCGCAGACCAAAAGCCTCGGTGCGCTCTTTCCTGTCTGCGTCCCTTCTCTCCCACGCTGAATCTGGCAGCGGATCCTATCGGTTTAACCTTCGGAACACACCCAGAGTTGGACCACTTCTCATCCTCCCCACCGTCCCTCACTGCATTGTTTCCACAGCCTCCCACCGGTTCTCCCTTCTTTTGCTCTAACGTCCTACAGGCTGTTCTCGGTACTTTTAAAGGCAGAGCGAGCCTCTTAAAAAAAGGTGTTCTCTCTCTCTCCTCTGCTCACAACCCTCATGATACCTTGTCCCATCCAGAGCAGAATCTAAAGTCCATAATCTACCATGACCTGTGAGACTGTATTATCAGGCCCCTGTTAACTTCCTGCCTCACTTCACTCGTTTTCAAGAGAAAGTCTCAGAAATACCCAAGTCTGAATAATCACATTTTGCCTGCCTGTCTGGTTTATTCAAGTACAAAAGGTGTTTGCCAGAGAAAGCTCTACTTCTCACAACTCAAACGGTGCAGAAGGCTCTAGTATTATGAAAATAATTTTGACATCATGGGTCCCTTGAAAGGGTCTCAAAGTCCCTCCAGGTGTCCACATCATTGAGAATTTCTGTTCTAGTCCAGTTCTTCATTTTGCAAATGAGGTCTGAAACTCAAGAGTAGTTGTTAACCCAAGGCCGTACAGTTAGAGACAGAACCAGAGTTGGAATCCAGGTATTATGACTCCTAATACAGCATCCTAACATCACTCAGAACACTCAGAACATCCAACTCTGTACAAGAGGTATTCACGTACCCCGCCAAACAAAACTGTTTTAAACACACTGTAAAATATGTATACAAAAAAACCATTCTATATCTGTTTTGGAAAAGTTAAAAGTATACACCTATCTGAGCTTTCTGTACACTTGGAATGGTTAGAAAAAGTTAAAGGCAGTAGTACCTAAAAAAGAGCAAACCTGTAGTTTTCAAAACTAGTATATTCATTTGAACCATTGAAAAAACATTTGAAGGATTTATTGTTTGTGTTTGGTTTTCTTAACAGCTAATAAAAATAGGTTCCGATGTGGAATTGTTACTCAGAACATCTGTTATACAAGGTATTCACACAGATCACGATACACTGAGTAAGTAGAGTAAAAGAAAACTGTTTTCTGATTGCAGTGTGTTTTAAAATATTGAGCAGTTAACGGTGCTTTTAATGCTCATCAGTAAAACAGCTTGGTGGAGCCCTTTCAATGTTTTAAAATATTGCCAGATAGTGTGGTATATGTATATTGTATACATTTGTAAGGCAATCATTTAAAAATGCTGAATTATGAAACTTTGTTTTGTCATATTTTTTTTTCTTTTTTAACTTTTAAATCTCAACTACTGGTTATATTTATAAAACTATAGTTACAGAGACAGTATGGCTATTTTTATTATATTTATTTGAGGTTATTAATATTTCTAGTATCGTTTGTCACCTACCTAAACTAAGTCTATTTCTTTACTTTTTATTCTGTGACTAGAATTAATTTGATTCATAAAGATTGGGATTATAGAAAATAAAAATAGAGTAGAGGACCCTTCACTGTACCGCAAGACTCCCAGTGGGGCTTCGGCAGAATCTCATTTCACATTATATTTTGTTTTTATTCCCTAAAGTTTCTTTGAAGACAACAATAGCAGCAAAAAGATGACATTGACCATTTTGAAAGGCTCTTTTTCCCTTTAAAATAAATGAAGTATAACATGCAAACAGAAAAGTGTCCAGTTTGTAATTGTGTAACCCAGTGAATTTTCATAAAGTGAAATTTTCATGTAACCAACGTCTAGGTCAAGCTGTGTGACGTAATGCTGCCTCGTCCCTGCCCCGTGCCCCTCCTGGCCCCGTGTCCCTGCACACACTCCCTCCCCACAAGTGTAACCACTGTCCTGAGTTCTAACACTGCCACTTTTTAACTTAATAAAGTGTTTTAACTTTACATGACTGGCATCATACAGGATTACTGTTTTGTCTGACGTCTTTCTCTCAACATTACATTTGTGAAGATCATCTATATTTGTTGTGCATAGCAACATTTCCCTGAATACTGTTTGAGTATACCAAAGTTCATTCATTCTGCTGTTGTTCATTTGGGTTGTTCCTGGTTTGGGACTATAATAAATAATGATTCTGTGAATATTCTTCTATGTGACTTTTGGTTTCAAAAATATATGTACACGTACATGTATATCTACATACACATATATGTATATAATGCATTTTCTTGGGTATACGTATAAAGCAGTGAATTTTCCAGGTCAAAGGGATTGTGTGTTTATTGGGCTTTCAGTAGATAACTGCCAGCCAGTTCTCCAAATGGCTATACGAGTTCTCACTCCCATCAGTGGTGTCTGAGGGCTCCGGTTGCTTTGTATCCCCACCAACACTCGGTGCTGCGTGTCTCTTTAATTGTAGTCTTTTTGGTGGTTGTCTAATGGTGTCACATTGTGACTTTAATTTGCATTTCTCTAGTAACTAATGAAGTATTAGTATTTTTAGATTGTCCTATTTCTGTCAAAAATGCTGTCAAGATTTTGGTAGGGGTTGTGTTGAATTTATAGCTTGCTTTGGATAGTATTGACCTTTTAACAATATTAATTCTTGCATTCCATGAGCACTGACTACCTTTTAATTCATTTGTATCATCTTCAGTTTCTTTTATCAATCTCTTAAAGCTTTCAGCATACCAGCCTTTCACCTTAAATTTATTCCTAGGTATTTTATTCTTTTTGATGAAGTTGTAAATGAGATTATTGTCTTAATTTCTCTAATTGGTTATTATTAGTGTGTAGCAACACAATTGATTTTTGTATGTAGATTTTTTTACCCTGTAACTTTATTGAATTCGTTTGTTACTTCTAACAGTTTTTTGGTGGAATCTTTAGAGCTTTCTACGAATGATGTCATGTCATCTACAAATAGAGACAGTTTTACTTCTCCTGTCCTGATTTGGGTGCCTTTTAGTTCTTTTTCTTTCCTAATTGCCCTGGCTAGGAGTCCCAGTACTATGTTGAATAGAAGCGGGAAGAATGAGTATCTCGTCTTGTTTCTGGTCTTCACAGAAAAGCTTTCATTTTCTCGCCATTGAGGATCATGTTAGCTTGGGCTTGTCATATGTGGCCTTTATTATGTCGAGGTACATTTCTTTTATACCCACTTTGTTGAGAGTTTTTATCATGAATGGATTTAAATTTTGTCCAGTGTTCTTTCTGTATCATTGAGTTGATCCTATGATTTTTATCCTTCATTTTGTTAATGTGGGTGTATCACATTGATTGATTTGTGGATGTTGAACCATCTTTGAATCCCTGGAATAAATCTTACTTGATTATGGTGTATGTTTCTTCTAGTGTATTGTTGCATTCAGTTTGCTAATATTTTGTTGAGGATATTTTGCATCTATGGTCATCAGGGATATTAGCTTATAATTTGTTAAAATACATTTTCTGCATTTATTTATTTTTTACAACACAATTAAAAACACTTTTTAAAATTCTATGACAGTTGTCCCCACTTTCCCCCATTGCTGTCCCCTGCCCCACCCCCCACAGTCAGTCCCCGCCCTGTTGTCCATGTCCACAGGTCATTTCTACCTGTTCCTTGTAGTTTTCTTTCATAGCAGTGTACGTGCCTAGTTTTGGTATCAGGACAACACTGGCCACACGAAATGAGTTTGGAAGTGTTCCTTCAGGTTTATTTTATTTATTTATTTATTTATTTATTTATTAGAAATCTTGACCCAAATTTTGATTTGGGACCATAATTGAGTTTAAGCCTGTTTCATTTTAAGAAATTACTTTTTAACTTTACTTTTTAAAGTGCAGTTTATGTTCAGTATTATTTCCTACTAGTTGCAGGTGTGCAGCGTAGTGGTTAGACAATCACAGACTCCGCAAAGCGGTCTCCCAGTGTTTCAAGTACCCACCTGGCCCCATGCATCGTTATTACAACCTTATTGACTCTATTCCCTGTGCTGCGCTTTACATCCTGTGACTGTTTTGTAACTACCAATTTGCACTTAATCCCTTCACCTTTTTCACCCAGTCCCCTGACCCCCTTCTTCTGTAGCAAACATCAGTCTGTTCACTGTATTCATGAGGAGTCTCTTTCTATTTTGCTTGTTCATTTATTTCATTCTTTATATTTCACAGTTAGTGAAATCATATGGTGTTTGTCTTTCTCTGAATGACTTATTTCACTTAGCATAATACCCTGTAGGTCCATCCATGCTTTCTCAAATGGTAAGTTTTTTTTCTTTTCTATGGCCAAGTAAGAAATTACTTTTTAAGAATACATTTAATATGGCCATAGTAGATAAGTTTTTCAGGGGCTTAAAGTATAGGAAATAAACCATGATCTTAGTGTAGTGCTTTATCAAGATCTGGCAACTTAATAAACTAATATTGTTATGGTACTTTGATATATAATATATAGAGCAGAGTCAAGGGTTTTATAATCTATAAAACAAACTTACAGTGAAAAATAATATATTGCATGTAAATTTAACTAATATATTTGGCCTAATTAAAGTGTTAGCAATCAATGAATGCAGAAAAATTCAATTATAGGGTAGCTTTTGATTCCAAAGATTACCTAATAAGGTGAATTTTATAAAGGGATTGAGCCCTGGCTGGTGTAGCTCAGCGGGATTGAGTGCGGGCCTGCGAACCATACAATTGCAGTTCGATTCCCAGTCAGGGCACATGCCTGGGTTGCAGACTAGTTCCCAGCAGGGGACCCATGTGAGGCAACCATACATTGATATTTCTCTCCCTCTCTCCTTGCCTTCCCTTCTAAAGATAAATGCATTTTAAGAAAATAAATAAATAAATAAAGGGATGGAGTAGTGAAATTTGACAGGCTTTTGGATTGTTTACCACTCTTTGAATGTCCTTGCTTTATTTCCCAAGACAGAATCTAGAAAATTCATTTCCTCAGTTTCCTGTGCAGCTCAAGCGTGGGCAGTGTACAGGTGCAACACACTCACCATGTTCAGAAATGCACTTTGGAAAAGGGGCTTAGCACAGAATCTGTTTTGCTGGCAGGAATAGCATCAGTGGTTGCAGAGTCCAGTGACTGACTCAACGTGGCCCTGGTGTGGTGGCAGGAGCACATGTCCAAAGGAGCCTCTGAAATGTAGCATCTTATGCTCCATGGGGGTAGAAATGGTGGCAGTTTCTTTTGGTGCCCCCAGTCAGCAGCGGTTTTTACCATCACTCCAGTGCCATGGCGTGGCCTTGGACGCTGTGCCTAGAAAGAAGCTCAGCTGCAAGCCTGCCTGATTTGGAAGCTCTTACAACAAGTCCACCTGTTAGACCGAATACCCGTTAATGAATGCCTTCTCTGCATCATCAGCCAGAGTCAGCTTCTGTTACTTTTAAATAAGAACAATAGAAGTGGTGACCACAGGTGGGGTACTGAAAATTGCACAACCTAAAATATGAATGTAGTTGAATTGAAGGCAAGGATCAGGGGATGCGGTATAATTATCATGAGCCTGACCATTACAAGCTTTAAGATGATGGCTCTTGTCATGTAGTGGTGAAATGTAAGGTAGGTGCCTCCCACTGTTTCTTGGAACACAGACCAAGTTCTGGCTGAGATAACTGCAACAGGGGAAATAATCAAAATGTCAGTGTGTGCTGATTATCTCTTCCTGCTTTCAGCAGAACATTGAAAAAGAGGATGAAGGCAGATTAAGCTAGTTGGTCTGCAAAGCAAAGACAGAAGGAAGTACTCCTTTGCCAAGAGAACTCTTCTGTCCACATTCTGAAGTCTGATTGATTGACACTCCTATAATTTATAGGAGTGATTTTCAACTGGTGTGCAGCAAGAATTTTTTAAACATGCAAAACTTGACTATGTAGCCAGGGACACTGAGCTCCTTTCTCTTAGATTGTCAAATAAAAAACTGACAACAGCCAACACAACCGCAGCTGTCCAGTGTGAATGAATCAGAATTATACCTCTATCTTTTGTCAGATTGGCAAAAAATGTATTTTTTGTTGTGCTGCATACTTTTAGAAATTAGTTTATGTGTTCCATGAGATGAAAATCCCTGATTTAGGTAGAGCTTTGCAGGGTTGAAAATGTCAATTGCTCCTGTCCATTAAAACTAACGCCAAAACAAGAAGGGGGCTTCTGAGCTCAAACATGAAATAAGATCGATGCCCCGGGCCCTCTCGTTTCCCACACGAAGATCAGACATAGGACGTGTCTACTAGCTTGAGCCTATAATTTTTCATTGCTTCAAGTGTCCATTAAATTGACTGTGGGAGCAGAGGGCGGGCCGGCAGGAGAAGGGCAAAGAGGGAAAGACTGGGACAACTGTAACAGTAATAAGTATAACAGTAAAAAGAAGGAGAAGGAAGAAGTATCCATTAGCTCTGGCTGGGTAGCCCGGTGGGTTAGAGTGTCGTCCTGAGGTGCCAAGGTTGCAGGCTCAGCCTTTGATCAGGGCCCATACAAGAATCAACCGATGAGTGCATTAATAAGTGGCACAACAGATCTCTCTCTCTCTTTCAAATCAATTTTTAAAATTGATAAAAAAATTTTAAAAAAAGAAGTACCCATTAGTTAAGGGTTAGGGGACATGCAGAATAGAGGCCATTACCAAAGGATGAACATCTTCATGCTTAGAAAGCATGTGTCAACATGTTTGCCTCTGGCTATTTGTACATGACAATGACTGAGAAAAAACATACTTGAAGCTTTTTGAATGAATTGTATTGCCAAGAAATGCCAAGCCTGTCTATTGTCCTTCAACTCTCAAGGCCGGCCTTATGCTGCTGAACGCATGTCAACAGGAAGTGCACTCTGAAAGCTTCAAAGACTCACAAAAGGGCATCGTCCCCAGTATCCCTACCTCCAGAGAAGGAGGGCCCCTAGAGGACAGAGCCAGGACCTGTGAAGGACAGTGGACAAGAGAGGATCTTTGACTCTCCCAGAAAACACACTTAGCAGCTGCCAGCTTGGCTGACTAGAGAATTTATTGCTTTGCTGAAAGTGAGCCCTTGCTTTTTCTGTGCACCAGGATTTAGGATTTGCCATGTGTTTCCCATTCCAGGTTTTTATTGCTGGATCCTAATCTCCACTGTGGGCTAATAGGTAGCTACCTTGTTGCCACAGCTGGGCCTAATGGAAAGGCGAGCACATCAGCCAAAGATCCTTGGTTTGAATCTGGATGAGTGAGACCATAGGTAGTAAATGAATATATTCTACAGATGGGAAGAAGGGCATATGTCAGTGTGTAGCTTTAAAAGGGTGGACTGTTTGTACCTCCCTAGTGTTCATTCTTTTTTACTAACTGAAATATTGTGTTCAAGGTGCAGTGTGCCAAGCAAAAGAAAGTGATTTTGCAGACAATATGACACCTTTCTGGTCATTGTAAGCAGCTGTGTATTAGATATTACTTCCAAGAAGGCTATTGTTTTCCTGTTTAAAGGGCCTAGGCCAACCTGTCACTCTCCTTTTGCACTTTTTCCTTCTCTCTTCCTGTCTGGACTGCAAATGTGATGTGATAGCAACAGTGAAGACAAAAACCACACTCGAAGGGGAACAGAACAGGAAGAGCCTGGGTCCTTAGTGTACCAAGCATCTTCAGTAGCCTGGGACTACCTACTCTGTATTTCTTGATATATGAGAAAATTAAATCTCTTACTAGCTTAAACCGTCATTTGTTGGACTTTTGGTTAATCTGTCTTTTCCACTGGACTGTGAACTCTCTGAAGCTGAAGAGAATTTTTTGAGGCCAAATTCTCATGTAATGTTATTTTAGTTTCAGGTATAGTATATACTGATTAGGTACTTGTATATATTATGGAATGATCACCTCAATAAATCTAGTTTTAGGACCTATTCAAAGTTACATTTTTTTCCTTAGGATAAGGACTTCTAAGACCTATTCTCTTAGCATCTTTTAATGTATAACATGTATTGTGGAATATAGTCACCATGTTCTATTGAAGAGACTATTGTATTTACCTCTGTACCTTCATTTATTCGTGTAGTGTCCAGCATAAAATAAGCACATGTATGTTTGGCGAGTGAAACAATGTACTGCCTTTGTTAATAAGTTAAAACCTAAACTATAATCTGGTGCAAACTCCAAAGATTTGGTAAAGTAGTTGAGATTTAAACAGTGGTTAAATAATGCTTATTTAACTGGTTTTTATTGTAGTAAACCAGATTTACCATCTGGATAATAAGAGCATTATTTTTAGTCATATGAGTTATTTTTAAAGTGAGAATTTCTAATTTTCCTCTAAATTGAATTCCTTTTAGTGATGTCTTTTTTTTTTTTAACATTTTATTTATTTATCATTTAGAGAGGAAGGGAAGGAGAGGAAAGAAACATCAATGTATGGTTGCCTCTCGTGGGTTCCCTGCCGGGAACTGGCCTGCAACCCAGGCATGTGCCCTGACTGGGAATCGAACCATGATCATGTGGTTCGCAGGCCTGTGCTCAATCCACTGAGCTACACCAGCCAGGGCTAGTGATGTCTTTTAAAAAATGTTTTTGAAATGATTCAAATTTATAGAAAAGATGCAAGAAAAGTTGAAGGCTATGGGAATTTCCTTTGCCTGGATTCCACAAAGGCTGGCATTTCACCACATTTGCTTCACCCTCCTTTCTCATTTTTTTTCTTAACTTTCTTAAAAGATTTTTTTCTGAACTTTCTTCTTTTTTTTTTTTAAGATTTTGCTTATTTGTTTTTGGAGAGGGGAAGGGAGTTGGGAAGAGAGGGAGAGAAACATCAGTATGGTTGCCTCTCACTTGGCACCCCCTACTGAGGACCTGGCCTGCAACCCAGACATGAGCTGTGACTGGGAATGGAACCTGTGACCCTTTGATTCACAGGCTGGCACTCAGGCCACTAAGCCACACCAGCCATGGCCTGCACTTTCTTGAGGATAATGCCTCTTTTCCTGCTAAGGCTCATTAAAAAAAAAAAAAATCATGATAGCTCACTTGGATTTAGAAGTGGAGAAATACTTTAGGGTATCTTTCTAAAAAATACTTCAGTGCAATAGTATGAAAACACTTTCCGAGTAGTATAAACTCATTTTCACCAGGGCCACATCAGCCACATGGTTGCCTTCAAAGGGCAGAATGTAATTTTAGGACTGTGTAAATGTAACTACTCCTTAACTAGGGACTAAGAGCTTGGCAGTGACACCAGGTAGAAACAAGGTGCCGGGCCGGATAAAACAAGGTGGAGGGCTGGGTTCAGCCCACCGGCCTTGTGTTTCCCACCTGGGCTTCAGTGTGCGCTTCCTAAGTCAAGGACTCTTTTTCTTTTTTTTAAGATTTTTATTTATTTATTCATCTTCAGACTAGGGGAAGGGAGAGCAAAAGAGGGAGAGAAACATCAGTGTGTGGTTGCCTCTCATGTGTCCCTTCCTGGGAACATGGCCTGCAACCCAGGCATGTGCCCTGACTGGGAATCGAACCAGCGACCCTCTGCTTTGCAGTCTGGTGCTCAGTCCACTGAGCCACACCAGCCAGGGCAGACTTTTTAAAAAATGTAACCACAATGTACCTATCAAAATCAAGATATTAACATGGACACAGTTCAGTTATTCAGATCTTTCCATTCATCCTAACTGCATTTTATAGCAGCAGGAAAGAGAGCCTTCCTCTGGTCCACCACCCAACTGAGAACCGCACGAGTGGCGTGTCAGCATTATGTTTTTCCATCCTTCTCAGTCTGGAGGAAGGAGTTCCTCAGTCTTTCTTCATCTTTCATGATCACAATGTTTTTGAAGAGTTTAGGGAAGTTAGTTCATAGAATGTGGTATGAACATTTTTTGAACTTGACAATTCATCTGACTTCAGCTTTTTTTGGAGTTAAAAAGGAGAAATCATGTATCTTTTCAAAATTTTGTATCTTAAGAGCTTTATCTCAATTGATTCCAGCACACATCTTAGCTAGAAATCAGTATTTGTTGTTGTTCGCGTTTCTCAGTGGGGCACCAGTAGCATTATGACCAGGAGAGTTCCTCGCAGCGTGAGACGTTCCCGCACATCCCTGGCTCCAGCCCCTGACTTCCAGTAGCCTTCTTCACTTGGTGTGACCACTCAAAGCACTCCCAGTTGAGAACCACAGTTCTGTGGA
This sequence comes from Sturnira hondurensis, assembly GCF_014824575.4. Taxonomy (NCBI): domain Eukaryota; kingdom Metazoa; phylum Chordata; class Mammalia; order Chiroptera; family Phyllostomidae; genus Sturnira; species Sturnira hondurensis. The sequence continues at coordinate 2,880,145 of NW_028079436.1, read as the reverse complement.
ATTTGGAACCTTTAAATTAAGAAAGCAGTCTTGCTTTTTGTAGTAAATAGTATGAAAACAGTTTCCAATTAATGGTTTTAATTATCAGTATACTGTAATCAGGTGGTCAATAATGTGCTTTAGCTGAATTCTGTTTAGTTATTTGATTAGTTATAGTTAATAATTAAGTGGCAAAGGGTTAAGTTGATCATACATGTTTTTATATAATCTGAAGTGAGAATCCTACTGTCTACATTTAAAATCAAAAGACTCTATCCTAGGAGTTAACAGAAACAAAATATCTCCGGAAGATTTTCCTAAAAGTCCATATTTTACTGTAAATTTTAGGGCAAATGAGTGTATTTACTTTTAATTTTAATGATGTTAATTATTCACTTTTTGTTTTTCTTTCAGAGCTGGTCCCTAGGAAAGACCTTCTCATAGATAATGTGCCGTTTTGTGATGCACCAACTCAGAAGCCATGAGTTTCCTAGGATAAAATCAAGTCTTTAACCTTTAGTCTTTAATCTTTAGTCTTTAATTTTAAAATATACAACTGCAACAAAAGTCCTGGATATGCAGATACTCTGAACTGGCATACTGAAAATAATGAATTAAAGTTTTATAATTGAATTTCACTTTAGAAGGACGTTGCTAAAAACCGCAGGCCATAGCTAAGTATTTCTAAAGAACATTAGATAACACATTTCATTTTTATTGAAAATCAAACTTTATAAAGTGAAATAAATGCTTGGGGAGGTAACTTTTCTCTGACTTTGATGAGTCTTCCCATAACTGAGAATGCAGTGTTTTGACAAGTTGATGGGTTTCCCTCCCATGTGAAATGAAACTATTAAATTTAAATTATTAGATTAAATTGACTGTTGGTCCCAAGCACATTCAATTGGTTAGAATATCACAGTGTGTGCCAGCTCTCCGAAGAAGGTCGCCTTTGTTTCCCGAAGCACTGAAATGATTTTTGTGACTAGTAAATAATACAGTTTCTTTGTAGAGATAGAAAGTATCTCTTTGTTCCTGTGAGGACAACTTTTTCATCAGTCTTCTGACGATAGATAATAAAACACCAAAACCACTAGGATTGCTGTGGAATACAGAAACCTCAATTTTCAAAAGAAATAGTGGCCCTTGGTCAAATGATATGATACAGCCTTAGTAGAGTTAGCTGTACTTAGACCACAGCTAGACTCTGTTGTCAAAATGTAACATATGGCTGCATCCTCTTCATTTTAATCAATAAAACTTAAATGGCTTCTTCCATATGTCCCAATCCTGAAGAGATTGGCAGTATTACAACATCCCGGCATCCTACCATCTAATGGTAGGAACTATAAAATTGTATTTAATATTCTTCTTGTTTCTCCATTATGTGTATCTTTACCACTCAGTTTTTTCCTCAGTGAACAGTGTGTTTTCTCCCATTCTCGAATCAGCGCTCACATTCAGTAATGACAACACAGGGTTTTTAGGGGTTTTCTATGGGGTTTTTTTTGAAGATTTTATTTATTTATTTTTAGAGAGAGGGGAAGGGAGGAAGACAGGGAGAGAATATAAATGTGTGGTTGCCTCTCGCACGCCCCCCCACTGGGGACCTGGCCCACAACCCAGGCATGTGCCCTGACTGGGAATCAAACTGATGACCCTTTGGTTTGCAGGCTGGTACTCAAACCACTAAGCTACACCAGCCAGGGCAGGGTTTTCAGCTTTTACCAGAATCTCAATGCTTTGTTTTTTGGCAAAACATATTGGTATATCCATACTGGATATCAAATTTCATACTTAATAATAGGAGATCAAAACATTATCAGAATTATTTAGATGTAGTACACTTAATATTAAACCAGACACTACCCTTAATGCTTCCTAATACTATTGAACCAATTAGTTAGTAGTCTATGAAATGGATTATACATGTCAAAAGATTTTATATATAACTTTTCATCTCCCATGTATATTTCTTATTATGTATGTGGAAAGTATACCTACATAAAAATTAAATGTGTATGCATTTCTCTATTCTAATGCTGTATTGGTTATCTGTGATGCAAATGTTTTCTTCTAATATATGACTTGTCTTTTAACTCTGTATGATAAACATGTATTATGGGAGTTTATTTTAATGTATCCATTTTTAAAAATCTTTTAAAATTAATTTTGCTTTTGTATTTTTTTAATATTTTATTTACTTATTTTTAGAGAGAGGGGATGGGAAGGAGAAAGAGAGGGAGAGAAACATCAACGTGTGGTTGCCTCTCATGTGTCCCCTACTGGGGAACTGGCCTGCAACCCAGGCATGTGCCCTGACTGGGAATCGAACCAGCAACACTTTGTTCCACAGGCCCGAGCTCAATCCACTGAGCTTCAACAGCCAGGGCTGCTTTTGTATTTTTTAAGAAATTCTTTCCTACTCCCAAGTCATAAAAATGTTTTAATACATTTTCCTTTGAACACTGAAGTTTTGCTTTTTATGTTCCAGTTTTTATACTATCTAGAATTTATTTTTGTTTTTGCAATGAGGAAGGAATCTACATCTTTTTTTATGGCAAAACACTTGGCCTCAGCATCATTTTATCAAATAACCCATCATTCTCCTGATTACATATAAAGCAGTTTTGATGATATACCAAGTTACAATTGAGTTGACTCTTGAACACAGGTTCAAACAGCACAAGTCCACTTATACGTGATTTTTTTTTCAGTAATTAACCTGTAGAGTTTCTTTTTAAGTTTTTTAAAAATTTATTTTTTTAAATTAGAGAAACATCAATTTGTTATTCTACTTACTTACACATTCATTTGTTTCATTCTTGTATGTACCCTGACCAGGGATCACACCTACAACCTTGGCGTATCAGGACCTTATATCCAACTGAGCTACCTGTCTAGGGCCGGTACCTGCAGAGTCGTTGATACCTGGTTGGTTGGGAATTTATGGATGTGGAGGGCTGACTGTATGCGTTGATCTGTGCCATTTTATACAGGGGGCTTAAGCATTGGTGGATTTTGGTATCTGTGGGGGTGGGACCTAGAACAGTCCCTTGCAGATACCAAGGGACAAGTTAAGTTTTTGAAGAGTCAGAAATTACACATGGACTCTCGACTGCACAGGGGTTGACACCCCCTCGCCACTATGTTCACTGTTCAGGTTTGTTGGAATTAGCCTAACCCTCTCAGCTAGTGGAGGACTCTGCTCCCGCAGGATTCCTCTCCTCTGCCAAACGTTTTCACCTCTTTCCACTAGATTGTTTTCAACAGCATTCAACATTCTGAAAGATTTCCCATCTTAAAAAAAACAAACTTACTTGAAACCCCTCCTGCCCTCAGGCGTTAGCACCATTTCTCCGCTCTTTGCTCCCAGGGGCCTCCACCCCTCTTCCCACTCTCTCTCCTACAGACTTCAATGGAGATTCTCCGAAGCCCTTCTTGTCCCAGGTAGGGTTAACTAGCCCTTCGACTTGTGAAGTGCAGAGGTCAGTTCGCAGAGCCCTTACTTTATTCATTCTCAGTAGCAGTTGGCATAAGCGAGCATTCCTTCTCTTTCAAATGGAGATCTAGACACTGATAGATTATTGTAAGCCGACACAAGTAGGGTGCAGCCATGAACCAAAGTAACAAAAGTGTCCGCTGCATCTTCTGTCTGTCACTCTAGATCCACTCTCAATCCTTGACCCTGTTCTCAGCCTTCCCTGGAAAGACTGGCCTGTGTGAACCAGCCCCAGTGCTTCCTGTGCGGGGGGGGAGGGGGGGGGAGCCCCCCCCCCCCCACTTCTGGTTGGTTCAGCCAGTGAGGACCCGGCCAGAGATCAAAAGGAGGCAGTTGAGTGAAGGCAGGTATTCTCTTCCTGGCTCTATCCCCCACGGAGTTCCTCTTAAGGTGACCTCTGTACCGTGTTTTCTTTCCACTTTGGGGAGGAGCTTTCCCCCCACCTTAGGTCTAGGGTAGCAACAATTCTTTGCTGCTACCCATGTAGATTCTCCTATACCCACAGTTTTGTAAATGGCCCCTTCATAAATCTTTCTCGAATTACCATAATTTAAATGCATGGTGCGTTTCCTGTTGTGCCTCTGACTAATTCATTGCCCTGAGGGAACTTACTTCCTGGAAGTGAGATACAAACAATAAAAATAATTAGACAAGATTGGAGCAGGGTGGTATAGCCATAGTAATTAAAAAGTAAATTAGAAGGTGATAACTAATATGGAGAAAGATAAGAAAAGAGGAGATAAAAAAGGTAGGAAGAACAGGGTGTTGTGATTTTAAATACTGCGATCAGGGAAGAGCTCATTAAGAAAGTGACCATTGAGCAAACACAATGATGGGAGGAATCCAGCCATGCACATAACGAAGGGAAGAGCTGTCAAAGTAGAGCAAACTGCAGTACCGTGTCCAGGGACTGGTTCCCGCCTGCTATGTTTGCGGAGAGCCAGTGGCAGGAGCAAAGTGATTTAGAGGGAGAGAAACAGCAGATAAAGTCATAGAAATATATGGTAGAGGGAGGTGGAGAGTAAATGCCAGGTTATGTAGACCCTTACGAAGACTGTGGTCTTTACTCTTAAAATGCTGAGCCAGGCCCTGGCTCGGTAGCTCAGTTGGTTAGAGTGTTGTCCTGACATGCCAAGGTTGCAGGTTCAATATCCAGTCAGGGCACTTATAGGAAGCAACCAATGAATGCATAAATAAGAATGACAAATTGATGTTTCTCTCTTTTTCTCTCCCTCCCTCCTTCCCTTCCTCCCTTTCTCTCCAAAGTCAATTTTTGTATTATTTTACTTTTTAAAATCAAAGTGTAGGGTTTATTGGCCTGTTCTTTTAACTTTTCCTTTAAATTTTTTTATTAAATATTTTATTGTTATTCTGTTACCATTCCAATTTTTCTCCCTTTTTCTCTGCCCAGCCCACCCCCTGCTCCCACAGTCAGTCCCCACCCTGCTATACATGTTCCTCGCCTGGTCCCTTTCCCTTCTTCCCACCCTTATCCCCCTCCCGCCTCTCCCCCTCTGGTCACTGTCAGTCTATTCCTTGTTTCCGTGACTCTGGTTCTATTTTGCTCAATAGTTTATTTTGTTCATTAGGTTCCTCTTGTAGGTGAGATCATATGATATTTGCATCTTACCAACTGGCTTATTTCACTTACCATAATATTCTCCAGTTCCATCCATCCTGTCACAAAACATAGGAGTTCTTTCTTTCTGTCGCATAGTATTCCATTATGTAAATGTACCACCGTTTTTTGATCCATTCATTTATTGATGGGCTCTCTATTCTGGTCCATTGACCTATGTGTCTGTTCTTATGCCAGTACCAGACTGTTTGGATTACAGTGGCCTTGTACTATAGTTTGGGATCAGGTATTACGATCCCTCCTACTTCTTCTTTCTCAAGGTTGCTGATTTGGAGAAGAGGGATGTAATCTGATTTTAAGTTTTTAAAGAGACCACTCAGGCCATTGTACTGAGAATGGACTCTGGGGGCGAAGGTGAAAGCAGAGATACCAGTTAGAAGTCTTGCGTTGTTCTAGGTAAGAGATGATGGTGGCTTAGGTAGTGGTGAGAAGTGGCAAGATTCTGAATTTATTGAGTGGATTAAATGTGAAATGAGACAAAAAGCATGGAGTCAGGGATGATTATTCCCAAGGGTTTTGACCTGAGCAACTGGAAGGATAGTGTTACCATCAGTTGTGATGGTGAGAACAGACTAGGTTTCTGAAGGAAATCAGGAGGTTAGTTTTGGGCGTGTGTTGATTGAAAGACCTGTTAGGTACCCAGTATTGATGTTAATAGACATTGGGTGTAACATCTGTAGTTCAGAAAGTAGTCTGGGTTGGAGAAATAAACTTGGGAGCCATTGATACACATGAAATACATAAAATCATGACACTGGATAAAATCACCAGGAAACTGTTCATGTAGGAAGAAGAAAAATTACTGAGTCCTGGGACTCACCGGTGTTAGGAGATTAAGTAGCTAAGGAACAGCAAGAACAAGAAACAGAAGTCTCCAGCAAGGCAGGACTCAGTAACTCCTCATGAAAATAAGGAGAACATAGAGCAGATGTTGGCACGTAATGCCTCACAGGGATCAAATCTGACCCATCACCTTTTCCTGTAAATAAATTCCTATTGGAACACTACCACGCTTAATTCATTTGCATATTGTCTATGACTGCTTTCGTACTACAATGGCATTGTCGAGTAATCACAGTAGAAATGAATCCACAAAACCTAACATTGCTCTCTGGCTTCTATATAGAAGATCTTGATCTCGGGCATGTAGAGTCCCAGAAGCCAAATCAAGAACGTGTCTCATTGAGGAGGGAGTGACTGTATTATAGTCACAGTAAAAATTCCAGTATTGTAATTGCAGTTAAAATTCCAGGAGGCATAGCAACATGGAGGTAGCGTTGATGACTGTTGATGACTGTCTGAGGAATTTCAGTGAAGTAATTGGATTAACATGAGCTCGTGTCAGTTCTCCCCAGATGATCTCTAAATTCACTGTAACCACAGTTAACACTGACTTACTCAGAAATATGTGAGGAATAATAAAGGTCCCTAAATAGCTCTATCAACCATGACAAAAGAGTAAAATTAATTGTCCAATGCAAAAAAATAAAATGGGGCTCTGATTCATACCTCGTACCACAGACAAAAATTAACTCAATATTAATCATAGACTTAAATGCAAAACTTAAAAACTATAAAACTTTTTGAAGTAATAGTAGGGAATTTTTGTGACTTTGGGTTAGGCAGAGATTTCTTAGATATGGCACCGAAACCCGAATACATAAAAAAAATTAATAAACTAGGCTTTATCAAAATTAAAAACCTTTGCTTTGCAAAAAATAACTGCTAATGAAAAGACAAGCTATAGACTGGGAGCAATGTTTACAAATCATAAACTGGTAAAGAACTTTTATCTATAATATATAAAGAACTTTTAATAATAATAAAATAGCCCAATTTTTTAAATAGGTAAATACTTGAACACTTTATTGAAAAAGATATACAAATGGAAAATAAGAACTCAACATCGTTAGTCACTAGAAATTGGAAGGTAGGAAATGCTTCTACATACCTAGAGTTAGACTGACTGGCCGTACCAGGGGTTGGCGAGGATGAAAAAATGGCAAAACAACTTTGGAAAACTGTTCAGCAGTTTTTTAAAAACTTAAACATATACTCCCCTTATACCGGACTTGCCACTCCTAGGTATTTATCTAAGAGAAATTAAGGCATTTATCCGTACCAAGCCTTATTCACATTATACAGCAAAGGAAACTTATCAACAAAATGAAAAGGCAACTTAGAGAATGGGAGGAAATATTTGCACATCATGTATCTGATAAGGTGTTAATTACCAAAATATATGAAGTCATGCAAATCAATGGTAAAAATAATAATAATAAACTATTTACTTTAAAAGTAGGCTGAGGTCCTGGCTGCTGTGGACCAGTGGACTGAGCGCTGGCCTGCAAACCAAAGGGTCATCAGCTCAATTCCCAATCAGGGCACATGCCTGGGTTGTGGGCCAGGTCCTCAGTACAGGATGTGTGAGAGGCAGCCACACATTGGTGTTTCTCTCCTTCTCTTTCTCCTTCTCTTCCCCTCTCTCTAAAAATAAGTAAATAAAATCTTTAAAAATTAAAAAAAAATGTGGGCTGAGGATCTGAATACATTTCTCCAAAGAGGACATACAGATAACAAATCTGTATGAAAAGGCGCTGAACATCAGTAATAACCAGGGAAATGCAAATCAAAACCACAAACAGATATCATTTCACTCCTGTTAGAATGTTATCAAAAAAGATCTGAAGTCAGTGTTGGAGAGGATGTGGAGAAATGGGAATCCTCGTGCACTGTTGATAGGAACGTAAATTGGTTCCACCGCTATGGAAAACAGTGTGGAGCCCCCTTTAAAAATTAAAAATAGAGTTACCACATGACCCAGTGATTCTACTGCTGGGTACTCACCCACGGGTACTGAAAACACGACTTGCAGAAACCATATGCACCCCCATGTTCACTGCAGCGTTATTTACCATCGCCAAGATATGGAAGCAGCCTGAGTGTCCATCAGTGGGTGAGTGGATACAGAAAACACGACACGCACACACATAGGCATACAGTGGAATGTCATTCAGCCATAAAAAAGAAGGAAATCTTGCCCTTGGCAACTACATGGGTGGACCTTGAAGGCATCATTCTTAGTGAAATAAGTCAGACAGAAAGAGACAAATACTGGGTGGCCTCATGTGGAATCTAAAAAGGAAACAAAACAAGACCAGATACAGTTCTACTTCCTGCTACACCTGAGTCTGGGGACTCATCACCTGTTGATCTGTGAGAAATGGCTAAGTCCCTAGCTACATAAACCGCCTGTTTTCAGGTTCCTCACAGCCTCCAGGACCATCTCCGTGTCAGCCTACAGCTTCACTCTGCGTTGGCTTTCGGATCCCTTCATTCTGGCCTGTGGGAATCTGCTTTCTGTTCTCAGGAGCTCAGCCTTGTAGGACAAGCCAGAATGCAAAGCCGCACTGAAAGCCTAATGGGGTCGTCTTAAAAGGACACAGGAGCAAGATTGAAGGGACTCTTACTGATCAAATTTGGGGCTACTTATGCATCAAAAGTAATAACTATAATGGGCTAACACATTACATAAAAAAAAAAACAACCCATAAGCTCATGAAGATACTCAAAGAGAGAAAGAGAAAAAAGGTTTAGACGCTTTTTTTTTTACAGACTTTCAACTTTCCCTTAGTTTTGAATTTTTTCAAAATCAAACTTGGAGGAAATGAAAATGGAACCTTATTCAGCATTTTGCTGGGGGAATGGTCGGACATTAGCTTGGTCCACATGTCGCCAGACTCCACATTCCAGAAACTGATACTTATAAGGAAAAAAAATACACAAGATTTTAAAGTGTCTTTCCGACAATTCATTCTTAATATCTGAAGGCTTCTGAGTATAAGAAATCTTACTCAAAGAATGTGATTTGGGCTTCAGCGGAGTTTTATTTTCCTATTTATCATCTTTTTCCTAATGTCAGCTGAGTCTCTCTCTCCATTTGCTCAATCGACATTAACTGGATCACCCAGGGTCCGTCTCACTGAGGTGCTCCAGAGTCAAAGACCCACAGTCTAGCAGGGAAGACCAGCAAGGAGGTGGACGATTTCGGTGTAATTAGTGCTATTTTAGGGATTAAACGGAGTTTTAAAAATATGAAAGTAATTTATTAGAAAGTGGTTTGTAAACTGTAATAAATAGAAAGATGATGTGCTTTTTATCTCGGAGAAGTAAACAGATATAAAACAACTCACACCTAACACTGTTTAAAAAACAGGAAGCCAAAATAGAACTTTGTAGGCAGGAGAACTGGGGGAGCAAGCTCTCTGCCACAAACTGTTTTGTGTAGCTTTTTATCTTCCTCTTTTACTTTGGCAACAAAGTGAAAGAGCTACTGTCTTAGGTAAAATTTGCAGAAAAACAGACTTGGAAATAGAGGTTTGCATGTAGGAGGTTTAAATTAGGGGTGAGCACCGGAATAAGCCCTGGGAGGGAGGGAGCGGTGACTGGGCAGAAGGAGTGGTGGAGCTTCCGTACAGCTACAAAGGAGGCCTTGGGGCTAAATGGCCTTCCGGATTGTGCCGAACTGAGACAAGGGGCTGGCTTTTTTCCAGGAAGGGCAGGCTGAACCCACGGAAAAGGCATGATAACTTCAGTGAGGCAATCCCTTCAGGGCACAACCCCAGAAAGAGCAGTTGACCGTGGACCTCCAGGCACCAGCACCCCCCGGAGCGAGGGCCTCTGGGCAAATCCACTTCCTCACGTACACTTTTCCTGTGCAGCTCAAACTGCTTGAGCAGAAGTACAACCAAAGTTGGGTGTTCCTCTTGTGCAAAGTCCCCCAGGGACAGTTATGTTACCTATTTAGACCAAACGAAGACAGCAAGCCCATTAGAAAAGAGCTGGTAAGTTGAGATTCATAGTGAGTTAATGAATGGAGTCATTCCTTCATTTAATAAACGTCTATCTAACACCATCTGGTGAAAAGCCCACCAAAGAGGGAGCAGGAGACGATGAGACCCTTACCACAGCTGTGTCGTTGAAAATGGGGTCCTTGAGCAAATCATTCATCATCCCCAGACTTCCGTTTCTTTTCCTGTGTAATGAGAAGTGTGAACTAGATAATGCATTAGTTAGAAATATTTCACTCATGTGTACTGGAAATCCCCGTGTGGCTAGCTTGAAAGAAAGGGAATTGGTTTACGAAGTAAGTTTTTGTCTCCCAGACTCAGGCTGGTTGGAACTGGGCTGCAGGAAGAGACTGGAGGGCCCTGCACGCAGCCCACGCGGCCCTCACCCCTGCCCCAGCACTTGCTTCTTCTTCACCGCTGCTCAGTTGGCTCTGTGTTTCAGTTTACAGGAGGAAAGTAAGTGCAAATAGCAGCTCCTGAGTTTTCACCTCCTCTATTTAAGAGGGCAGCCAAGCACTCCAGGCTAAAATCCCTTGGTCCAAATTCCAAATTGTCTGGGAAGAGTTTGTTGGCCTTGTTTGCATGAAGGGAACCACCTTTGTTTCAAACAACTGTGTGTACGTGAGGAACTCAGAGAAGACTTAGGAGAACGCTCGGAGGTAGCCGACAGGTCCACTGCTGTTAGTTATCTCTAAGATCCTGTGACTTGATTAAGCAACTACCTAAGTAAAATTTGACTCCCTTCTCATGATACTTTAACCCATTATTTTAAAATGACGATGGCTAATTAAAATAGGTAAATTACAAATGGAAATTTGACTATTCCATGAGGGAGGCTGAAGCCTAAAACCCTTAGCAAAATGCATGGACAACTTCATTTTTCTATTTAGACCCGTAACAAAACGGACTGTGTTTACCTGGTGATGTCCTATCAAGGAGGGCACGAAGAACGTTTGCAGAAGGGGAGATGTTTTCCACTTGGACGACACATGCTTTTTCCTGGTGATTGGTGTACGGTTCAGACCAGTTTCTGATATCCACTTACAATGAAGGTCGTACCCTGTAACCAGGAGTGTAGCTGTTCTCAGGGTTTGTGACGTGATTGACAGAAACAGGCCTTTGGCAGAGGGCGAGGATGCAGTCTTTTTAAATTTACATGGAGGACGCAGCTTGTCTGCACTGGAGCAAGGGACGCAGTGGTATTTCCAGTCCTGTGTGCACATTTTCCTGATCTCCGGGTCCCCCTGGGTGTGTTCACTGGGGCAATGTTCCAATCGGGTCCTTAGAGAAGTTCGTTCCGTCTCGTCTCAGGGAACAGCCTTCCAAATCTTTCCAGAGACTCCTACTACACGGCTGCCTGGGGAGAATCCACCAGGCCCTTCGAGATTACTCAGTCTTGACACAGGTGCCTGGGAAAGAGCCGAGGTAGCTGAGACTGGGTGGATCTGGGCCGAGTCCTGTGAACAGTCCCCAGGCAGGATCAGGCCCCAGTCTGCCGGCAGCCTATTCCTGTACCAGGCTTTCACTGATGCAAGAAAATCGAGAAATATGTAATTATTTGGCAATCTGGTGACAATCTGGAGCATGAGTTAGCAAAATCCAGACTTCCATCAGGTGAAATCCAGCCTTCCACCTGTTTTTATAAATAAAGTTTGTTTGGACTGCAACACTGGCCATTCATTTAGGTGTTTTCTGTGGCTACTTCCCTGATACATCAGCATACTGTAGCAACAATGAGCAGTTGTGATAGAAACCATATGAGCCTAAAATATTTACTGTCGCACTCTTTACATTAAAACTTCTCTAGCCTCTAGTCTAAAGACAGGTTAATTGTTTACACTATCTAATTGGCAATGTAGAACATTCCAAGTTTGCCACATAATTATATACAATTCTGCTTTTTTAAAAGATTTTATTTCTTTATTTATCTTTAGAGGGGAAGGAGAGTGGGAGAGAAACATCAATGTATGGTTGCCTTTTGTGCGTCCCCTGCTGGTAGTTAGCCTGCAAGGAACTGGCCTGCAACCCAGGCATGTGCCCTGACTGGGAATCGAACTGCGTTCGTCTGGTTCGCAGGCCTGCGCTCAATCCACTGAGCTACGCCAGCCAGGGTCCAATTCTGCTTTTAAAAGCATGTTTTACGAATGTGCCTTCTCATGTAGGTCTGTCTTTAGAAAAGATGTTCTTTTCAGTAAATGGAGTGGATAGATGGGTTATCAATATAAAAACAGGACTTCCACCAAGATGGAGGCGTAGGTGGAAACACTGTGCCTTCTCCCACAACCAAGTTTGAATACAACAAAGGTCTGGAGAACAAAGACACAGCCAAAGAACAGAAAATTGAACTATATAGAAGTCCAACAACAACGAACCGTTCTACCAGACGGGTAAGAGGGGCGGAGCCAGCAGCGGAGCAGGGTTGGGCAGGAAAGATCCCCCTACCCCAGGTGCCCAGGCATTTGGGGTACCTCGGGCAGACCCAGTGAGGGCTCCAGACGGCAGGAGTGAGAAGTGACACAGACCGCACAGCCCCCAGCAACGAACCCAGCAGTGGCTGACCGGTTGCACATTCGCGAGCAGTGGGACAAATCGGTGGCCTGCGATGGCGGCGGGAGGAAGCAAAGGGTGCCTGTCATTGAATTCCTTTGGCCCCGCCCCCACATATAGCGTCACAACTCAGCAACTGGGTCACCCCGCACTGGTGAACACCTAGGGTTCTGCCCCTCATACGTAACAGGCACGAACAGACCAAAATATGGCTCAAGAAGAACTCAAAGCCCCAGAGACAATAACTCTAAGTGACCAGGAAATAGCGAACCTCTCAGATACACAATTCAAGACACTGGTAATCAGGATACTCACAGAACTGGTTGATTTTAGCCACAAATTAGAGGAACATATGAAGGCTAAACTAATTGAAATGAAGGGAAATGCACAGGAAACCAATAGTGATGGAAAGGAAACTGGGACTCAAATCAAGGGGGTGGACCAGAAGGAAGAAAGAAATGCCCAAACAGGAAAAAGTGAAGTTACAAGAATTCAAAAAAATGAGGAGAGAATTAGGAACCTCCAGGACATCTTCAAACGTTCCAACATCCGAATTATAGGGGTACCAGAAGGGGAAAAGAAACAGCCACAAGTGGAAAATTTATTTGAACAAATAATAAAGGAGAACTTCCCCAGTCTGGCAAAGGAAATAGACTTCCAGGAAATCCAGGAAGCTCAGAGAGTCCCAAAGAAGTTGGACCCAAGAAGGAACACACCAAGGCACATCATAATTACATTAGCCAAGATTAAAATGAAGGAGAGAATCCTAGAAGCAGCAAGAGATAAGGGGACAGTCACCTACAAAGGAGTTCCCATCAGACTGTTAGNAGCAAGAGAGAAGGGGACAGTCACCTACAAAGGAGTTCCCATCAGATTGTTGGCAGATTTCTCAAAAGAGACCTTACAGGCAAGAAGGAGCTGGAAGGAAGTATTCCAAGTCATGAAATCCAAAGACCTACATCCAAGACTGCTCTATCCAGCAAAGCTTTCATTTAGAATGGAAGGACAGATAAAGTGCTTCTCAGATAAGATCAAATTCAAGGAGTTCATCATCACCAAGCCCTTATTATATGAAATGTTAAAGGGACTTATCTAAGAAAAAGAAGATAAAAAAATATTAACAGTGAAAGGACAGAAAACTCACAGTTATTAACAGCCACACCTAAAAGAAAAGCAAAAGCAAACTAAGAGGACACCTAGATCAGGAGCAGAACCATAGAAATGAAGAACACGTGGAGGGTTAGCAACAGGGGAGTGGGAGGAGGAGAAGAGGGGAGAAAGTACAGAAAATAAGTAGCATAGATAGTAGGTAAAAAATAGATAGGGGAGAGGGCAAGAATAGTAGGGGAAATATAGAATCTAAAGAACTTGAGACACGTGGACATAAACCAAAAGGGGAGGAAGGTGGGGGAGGGGTGTGCAGGGTGGAGGGGAATGAAGGGGGAAATAGAACAACTGTAATGGTATAATCAATAAAATATATTTAAAAATTAAAAAAATATGAAAACAAATCTTGGTGCATATCTCACACTATACTAAAAATTTAATTTCCGCCCTGGCTGGTGGGGCTCAGTGGGTTGGGTGCCAGCCTGTGAACCAAAGGGTCGCTGGTTTGATTCCCAGTCAGGGCACATGCCTGGGTTTTGGGATAGGTCCCTAGTAGGGGGCGTATGAGAGACAACCACACACTGATACGTCTCTCTCTCTCCTTGCCTTCCCTTCTGAAAATAAATAAATAGAATATTTTAAAAATTAATCTCAAATGTCATGTAGAGCTAAACATGAAAGAGAAAACAACAAAGCTTTTAAAGGAAAACATAAAAGAATATCTTGTTGACTCTGAGTCAGGCAAATATTTCTTAACTAGAACACAGAAAAGCATTAACCATGGAAGAAAACTAATGATTAATTGGGCTCCATTAAACTTAAGAACACATTGTCAAAAACAGATTAAGAAAATGATCAGAAACCATAAAGATATTTTCAATACATCTACCTGATTTATATCCCTCCAGATAATTCCTCCTTTTTATAAATAAAGGAGGAATGTAAATACGTAAATAATTCCTCCCATCAATATGCAAAAGACTTACCTTAGAAAAATGGACACAGAGCTTGAATAGACGTCTCCCAAAAGGGATATCTGATTAGCCCGTAGACTGAAAAACACACACAACTATATTATTCACCATGGAAATGGGAAAAATAAAAGTGCAAAGCAATATGACTACATGCCCACTAGAATAACCGAAGTGTAAATGATGGATAATACCAAAAGCTGACAAGGGTGTGAAGCATCAGGAATGCAGACTGGTACAACTTTGGAAATCTCTGTGGCAGTATCTGCCAAAGCCGGACACATGCATGTCCTGTGAACCAGCATTTGTACCCTGCAGGTGTGGAACTATGTTCTCCAAAGGACATGGACAAAAATGGCGGCAGCACTACCATTTCTATTGGCCCAAACTGGAAACAAGCTCCAAGAGTACTAGTCATGTTCTATATTTCGATCCAAGTGGGTATTGCACAATGTTCACTTTGTGAAAGTTTATTGAGCTCACACACTTGCAATTTGTGTATCCCTCTGTGTATATGTATATTGTGATACAATACAATTTTTTATTTAAAAAGAGTACAATTTCTATGTTTAGCTCCTGTGATCTTGGCATAGTGACTTGAACACAAAATTATACCAATAAGTGGCAAGGACACAGTCCCGGTGTGTTTTAAGGTTTAAAAATCATCAATTGCCACTTAATTAAGCTTGGTACCAGGAAGCTGCCTGGTAGCGGCCTCTATTTAAGCCCACGTCTGTTGCTTTGTCTGAGTGCACCTCCGTACCCTTTTCAGAAGAATGAGGTTCTGGCCCTTTACACTAAAAATAAAGTCTGGCCATATTTTCCAGGAACTGTAGTGCTTTATTATTTCCTTCCACAACAGTGAGCAAATACTACTGAAAATACAGTTCAGCGAGATGGGTTATTAGCTATTGTGCTGGGGCCTGGGGCTGCCACAGTGTCATTTGCCAAGATGTTTTGCGGCTTCGATGCACACACAATGCAGGAAAAGAAAAGTTGTGGGTTGCCACAGCAACTGCAATATAAGTGTATTGGAATAAGGTTTTGATTATTTCTGCTTATGATCACTCTAATTCCTCTATATTTTATATCAGTAATGCTGAGTAATGGTTGATACAGGAATTACTTAAAAGTATTGAATTTCTATAGATGTAAGCTGTCAGCTTTATGCTCTGGTCATATACTTGCATTTAACTATGTCATTTGTTTTAGGAATAATCCTGTGGGGTTTTTTTCTCAGAAAATATATTTCCAAGCAAGCAGCACATAACACTGATTTCCTCAGCAACAGCACATTTAGCTAATGTGACTCTATGGCACCTTGATAGAGTGTCCTATTATAGATGTAGAAAAGGAGGTAGAATGACCAAAGACAATAAATTATTGAAGGTCACAAAGCAAATCAGGGCAGAGCGACTACTGGAATTTTGCTCAGGACGAGCCACGGATGGAGCGGGATTCCCAGAGACCTTTGCGGCGGACCCTCGCTGCAGCACAGTTCCGCGCTGTCGGCGCCTGCGCATGTCTGACTCTAATCCCCAGTTAAACGCACGTGTCTGTGTGTCTCCGAGGCCAGAATGTTTTCGCGAGTACCTCACCTGAGACGGAATGTTCTGCTCGTCCATTCTTCCACTCGGAGTGTTAGTGAGGGTTCTCCAGAGAAAGGACAAATAGATGTGAATATTTATATTTATTGTAGGAATTGGCTCATGCTGTTTATGGGGGCCAAAAAGTTCCACGGTGCGTCTCTTCCGAGCTGGAGTACGAGGGAAGCCCCTGGTGTGGTTCAGTGCTAGTCTGAAGGCCCGAGGCGGGGGTGGGGGTTGCGTGGTGGAACGTGATGACGTCAGTCCTGGTCAGAGTCTGAAAGCCCAAGGGCCAAAGGCACTAATGTCCCGGGGCAAAAGATGATGTCTCAGCTCAAACAGAAAGCCAGTTTGCTTTTCTTCCACCTCTTTGTTGTATTCAGGCCCTCGGTGGACTAGAGGATGCCCACTGGTAAGAGAGGTGAACAGAAATCATCCGTCTAGGATGATAACCCATGTGGGGGGAGATTTTGTTTTATGAAGAAGGCTTCATTTTAAAATTTGATTGGTAATATTGATCATAAGAAAGCGGAGTCTTTGTCAGATCAATGGAAAGTCAGCTCTCCAAGCTGGCATCTGTGCCCCGCCACGCATTCTGCCCAGGACTCCCGCTGCGGTCGAGTGCCCAGTCTCCAGTGGGGAGGCAAAAAAAGGAGTCATCTTTCTGATGGCCGTTGACATTCAATTCTGGCTTGAAGATGCTACAGGTTAAATGGCAGTAGAGGAAAGAAAGGCTGATGTTTTGCAGTTAGCTGAGTCCCATTTCGAACGAGAAAGGAAGAAGAAACAATTTCCTATTTTAAGTATATGGATAGGGTGATGATGAGTCAATTACATTAGCTAAGAAACAGTGCTAGGAAGGTGAGAAAATAATCTGCTATTTTAGGAAAATGGGTGGGGTGACAGTGATTTAATTCCCTTAGCTAAGAAACCAGTCCGAGCTTAGTGTACCTTTCAGGGGGACAGACCGGAAGACTTGAATCTAGGACACATCTGGAAGCTCGGAGGCAAGCAGAGTAGGAAACGAACACTCAGTGAGTGGCAGGACGAAGGTAGAAAGTGTTGCTGTCCCTGTATCTGTCTTTCTGAGGGAATCACTGGACGTGGTATGGAGAAGGGGAGGGTGCCAGTGTACGCACAGAGCACACGTCGCTCCGTGAGAGAAGCTGCTGAGGCATAACAACTGGAGGAGAAGCGGATGGTGTGTCACCTGAGGCCCAACAGGACTGCGGGGTGCTCAGCTGCAACAGGCACGCACTAGAGACGTAAAGGCAAGTGCAGGGGGGTGTGCCAGCCAGCACTTCCCCTCATTCCGTTTGTTTTCCATTTCATGTATCAGTATCTCCTGTTTCTTCCATTCAGTGTCATTATCAAATCATGCAAATAATAACTAACATATAAAGATCTTACAATGTGCCAGACACTGTTGCGAAGTGGTTAAAATATCAGTTGCAAGTCTGGACAGTTATTCTTCCTTTAGAGATGAGGAAACTGACGCACAAAGAAGTTAGATAATCTGACTGCCACCCCCCCACCCCCCAACACAAAGCTCATAGCTAAACCTGGGCTGCAACCCAGGCCGTCTACAGGCAAAAGCCTATGTTCTCACCTTCTCTGGAATCCTCTGTCTCAGGACCCAGGGACTTTTGGACTGCCAAGAACTGAACTCCTTACTGATTTTACTTGTGTGCGTTTATGAAAAGTCTGTTTTATTTTTGCACTATAAGAGTCTATCCCAATACTGAAATTTAAGTGGGAATTTCTTGTATACACAGAGCTTTTAAGTGGAAAAACTGAGTTACGCTTCCTTAGGAATTGAAACAAGGAGCTTATCATGTGAGCATTATGTAATGATGAGTCAGAGCTGTTTGAATGGTTTGGGGAGCGATAGACTATTAATATTGCTAATTGTCTTATCACTGAAAGCAGAACTTTACACAATCTTTATTGTAAATATTCTTCAGGTAGAGTTTAGCTATTTGATTTCTGACTCTATATATATGTTAAAATAAATGGTAACTTGCCATGTTCTTTTCAATACTAATAATTAATAAAATATTAAATTTACACAATTCACCTATGGGAAACAACTGATGAGAAGTAAGGAGAAAAGGGGCTGAAAACAGGGGAAAATGAGAAAGAAAAATTCATTTTTGTGAGTAACTAGAAACAGTTTCCTCTCTACTTTAGAAATTGTAGGAGTCAGAGGACACTGTGTTAGGCATGAAGCTTCTCTGTCCTGTGATAGAGAGGGTCTGTGAAAGCTGCGTCCACCAGAAAGGAAGAGGGGCCATCCGAAGGCTGCTCGCAGGAGCTGCCTGTGGGTCCCCCCCCACTGACAGAGTGCTCGCCCAGGAGGCTGTTCACTGTGGGGGCCCGTTCCTCCCTTCTTTGGCATTTGGCATGTGCCGTGTCGTGCTGTCCAGAGTGGAGGGCTAAATCCATGTCACTCTGGCTGGGTGTGATGGTCAGTGTGTATGTGTCAGCGTGACTGGGCTAAAGGAGGCTCAGGTAACTGGTTAAACATTATTTTGGGGTGTGGCTGTGATTGCTTTGCCAGGAGAGATTAGCATTTGAATCAGTAGACAGTGGAGTTGCTCCAATTGTTCCTGCTCTCTAGCCCGGGGTGTCCATTTTTCACTGTCTGTCAGCCGAAAGGCACGCTCTTATTTGTACTGTCTTTGATGAACAAAAAACTCCTTTGGACCTGCTTTCTGCTCTCATCTACTGCGCAATTCTTGTACAAACTCCTCAATGGCCATCTGTAATTTCTGTCTCCACTCTTTCCTTCCCCACTCTCTCCTGAACCTGCTCCAGCAAGGCTTGTGCCCACGCCGCTGCGCCGAAAGTGTGCTTGTTGAGGCCATCAGCTGGCTTCATACTGGTCATTCTAGTGGTCAGTCCTCAGACCTCGTCTTACCTGACCGGCACCATTTCATGACGTCAATCGGTTGCTCCTTGATGCACTTTCTTCACTTGGTAGCCAGTACACCGCACTCTGGGTCTCCCTCCTCCCTCCCAGTCTCCCGCTCACTCAGTCTCCTCTCTCGAGCCCCTTGGTGTTGGAGCGCCCCAGGCTCAGTCCTGCGCCCTCCCTCCTCTTCTCCTCGAATTGCCTACCTTGATGATCTCATCTGTTCTCTGGGCTATAAATGTACCTTCCAGTCTGACAACTCCCAAAGTTATCTCTCCAGCTCAGATATCTCTTTTGAATTCCTGACTCATATCCAACAGCCAGTTCAACCTCTCCACTTGACTGTCGAATAGGAATCTCAAAACCCACAGATTGAAACCAGGGGCGTCAAACTCATTTTCACTGGGGGCCACATCAGCCTCTCAGTTGCCTTCAAAGGGCCGAATGTCATTTTAGGGCTGCATAAAAATAACTACTCCTTAACTAGAGGCAAAGAGCCCAGCACTGCCGCCAGGTAGAAAGGCAAACTGATTTTACAGTTCCACTGGGTTTTTGTTGTTGTTGTTGTTGTTCAAGTTAGGGCATTGACTGGGAAGAAGAGAGACTTTGAAAACTGGTATGTAGTCCCTGGCCTGTAGCTCAGTTGGTTAGAGCGTTGTCCCGATACATCAAGGTTGCAAGTTTTATCCCTGGTCAGGGCACATACAAGAATCAACCAATGAATTCATAAAGAAGTGGAAGAACAAATCAATGTTTTTCAATGTTTCTCTCTCTCTCTCTCTCTGTCTCTCTCTTCCTCGCCCTCTCTCTATAAAAATCAATTGGTATGTGAACTCCATGGGCAGATTTAAATGAAACTCAATCCTCAACCTTTAAATCCTACCTAGCCTTCTCTGCCAGCAGAAGCAGCCCTTCTCTCCTGTCTGAAAAGGTTCGTGTCCCTCACCTGATGAACCTGAGAGGGGACGGAGCCTGTGCAGGACCTTGGTGGAGGATCACCTCTCGTTTCTTGACCTGTAACCAGACTTAAATGATGGCAGGCCTCCAGAGGTCAGTTATAAAAGGACTTGAGGAACCAAATGCACGAAAAGAATGGCAATTTTTGCCAATTTTAATTGATAAAAACATGTTGAGAGTTTAGGATTTTAAGAGTTTTGGAGCAGGGTAGAAAGAGCATAAATTGAGATCGGGCCAAATGTATGGGTACAGGGGCATGGAGCAGCAATTCTGGACCCCGTATGTTAGGTCAGGGAATGGAAAGTAGCTTTACCAGTTTACTTGGATGTTCACTGAAACCTGAAACTGAAAGAGGGTAAGTTCCTGAGGTGGCAGGGACCAAGGGGCAGTACTTCAGTGTCAAATACAAGGTAGGTGTGGTTAACAAACCACGGAGCCAATGTCATGCTCAGAACAAGTTAATCCAAGGAGATCTGTGGTGTTGGCTAATTGTGCATGGTGTCCCTAGGTCAGAATAGACAGCCAGTCTGCTGAAGTCTGGAAACTCTAGTTCTGATGAGCAGAAATCTGACTTGAATCACACAACAGAGAGTCTTGGCCCCTGAAACCATTCCCAGATTGAGCCAATTCACAACCCAGAGCCCCTAGAGTTGAAGGAGACCAGGTCCCCAGAGGGACGACCATCATACACAGCCAAAAATATGTTCTATAAGTCTTCCTCATAATCATCCCCAAAGGGACCTGCGGTGATGTGCGTTGGGGAAGTGGGATAACCCAACTTCGTGGGGATTGTAGGGCTCTGGAACTAATTCCTAGAGACCAAGTGTGGTCATGGTCCACCAGTGAGGGGAGGGGCTTCTGAAGGTCCTGAATGCCTTCCCTACGGTTATTTCTCCAGTTCTGGCACAGTTGGGATGGACATACTCAGCAGCTGGCAGTAGTCCTACGTTGGTTTCCTGGCTCTTAGAATAAAGGTTATTTTAGTAGGAAAGGCCAAATGGAAGACACCACCAACTTACCTCTACTTAGCATGCAAACACTCTTCCTGCTGGTTTGCTTCTCTGATCGAACTCTGACAGATACAGTCGCTCAGAGCGTTTTAAAGCTTACCTGGGGGTAACATGATTCTGGCATGACTGTAGTTAGAAGTGTGAAATGAAGCAGTGTGATGACCTGGACTGGTCAGCTGCCGCACTGTCCACAGTGCGGCAGCTGACCAGTCCAGAGAGGGCATCATCACCGTCAGTGGTAGTCACGGTGTTTTTAAAGAAGGTCCTTTGAGAAGATGTGGTCTCATAAAGAAGTAGGACTTTATAGTTATGAAATCCAACTCCTATCTTTGGTAGCTCATGACCTCACGTCAGGTTAAATAGGTTTTATAAAACTAAAGTCAAACAGTTTTTTAGAATTTCATTTTCTTTGGGGCTATTCTATTTCAATTTCCATTGGTAACTTTTCTTACCAAGTATAAAAGTGAAAAGTTCTGTTTATTTGGGTAATTGAAATGTAGTGGCTCTCAAATATGGTATAGTTTGCCAGTTTCTGGAATTCTCAAGTTAAAGGTGGTACAAAGAAGTTTAGAGAAGGAAATTTTAGGATTAACAATGGCAGCCCCTATTTTTCAGATGTTATAGTAGATGAATGGATGAGTGGGCTATTTGTTAGAGGTACATAACCAGCTTCAAGGTTGATAAGCACATTAGTCATGTCCCTCATTGTCTGTCCAACCTACAGCATCATATACAGAATCTGTCCTGTTGCCTATAAACAGAGAGCAGCCCTGGCTCCTGGTGGCTTTCTGGCTTCCCTGGAATTTTGGCTTCAGTCTTTGGCTTCTGTGAGACTTACGTCCTTTATCTGGGTTCTGGCTCCCTTTCCTGCTCCCTCTGCCCCTGTGTGCATGTGCTGAGGAAACAAGTTCATTTTATAGTGTTGGGAAGGTGGTATATTATCAAATTATTGTGATTGGTCTCAAAAATATTTTTCTTTCATTTAATATTTACTGAGCATTAATAGCTTACACGGTGTCCCTGTGTATCCTGTAATTTAATTTACTTTGTAGTTGGGTTTTAGTAATGTGAGAAAACTTTGAACTCTGACGGAAACTAGTTTTTTTTTTCTTAAAGGAGAGCGAAAACTATAAGAGACATCTATATATGCAGAAACCAGATCTAACAGATAATCATTTTACCATATTTCCTTTGACGATTCCTTCCATTCTTTCAAGAAATGAAACCTTCACATAGCACTTATAAGCACACAGTGGATTTTTGTTTAATGATATAGTCCCCGAAGTGTTGCCAAACATCCAATTTGCCCTAATGACAGTTACGTTGCCTTATTTTTTAATTCCTTAAAATCCGCTTCCTTTGCTCATCGCCCAGACAGTGTAATGGAAAAGCAGTCAGGGCAGGCATCTTGTCCTCATCTTGCCTTCATGGGAGAATCCGGTAACATCTCGCCACTAATAATGAGATTTGTTGCAGAGTCTGGTGGGTGGATCCCAGTATCAGTTGTGACCCCGTTCAAAACACAGAGACCATTTTAGGTCCATCCAAGGGGAGTTAACACAGGCAACTAATTACAAAATCTTTGGAAAGACCACGGAGCTCAAAGATGAAAGTAGTTACTCCCATGACTAGGAAATCCCACACTGGACTATTTCATGTACAAAAAATACACTTCTTTTGTGTTAGATAAGTGAAATTGTGGAGTTTATTTTATTTTATTTTTTAAATATTTTATTTATTTATTTATCTTCAGAGGGGAAGGAGAGAGGAAGAGAAACATCACTGTATGGTTGCCTTTCGTGCGTCCCCTGCTGGGAGTTGGCCTGCAGGGAACCGGCCTGCAACCCAGGCATATACCCTGACTGGGAATCGAACTGCGATCCTCTGGTTCACAGGCCTGTGCTCAATCCACTGAGCTACACCAGCCAGGGAAATTGTGGAGTTTAACTAGCATTTTCCTATATCCATTCACCTTCAGGCTCATCAAATACATTTTTTATCAGTAATATATTTATTTTAAAAAATTCTCCATACCTTTGTTAACTATGTTTGAAACTCTTCTATTGTTTACCAGATAGGTAAGGACTTCATCATGCTGTGCTTTTGGGCTGTATTTCTTTTATTATAACTCAAGTCCAAAGTCTTTTTATACGTCCATATATTTTTTAAAGATTTTATTTATTTATCTTTAGAGGGAAGGGAAGGAGAGAGGGACAGAAACATCGATGTGTGGTTGCCTCTCGTGCATCCCCTGCTGGGGACTGGTTTGCAACCCAGGCATGTGCCCTGACTGGGAATCGAACCGCGATCCTCTGGTTCGCAGGCCCACGCTCAATCCACTGAGTTACACCAGCCAGGGCTATATGTCCCTATGTTAAGAACCATTGGTATTTCCCTCTGTGAACTGTCAGTTCACAGCCTATGGCCATTTTCTTATAGAATTGTTGGGGTTTTCTCTTTTGTTTATGATTGTAAGATTTTCCCCCCAGGTTATCATGTGTCTTTTAACTTTTTAAATTTTTTTGGCCTTCAGGAATTTTTGGTTTTGTATGTGATAAATTTGTCACTTTTTTCTTTGACAGTTTCTGGTCACACTTAGAAAAGTCTTCCCCACTTCAAGATTTTTAATAAATATTCTTCCCTATTTTCTGACAGTATTTTTATAGTTTACTTTTTTTTTACATTTAAGGCTTTCATCCACTTAGATTTTATTTTGGTGTGGGGTTTTAGGCAGGTAGAGATTAAATGCATCCCCTCCCCCGTAGCTGCCACGTACTCTAACAACTGTTAGAGTTGCCTAATTCACAGGTTTGTGCTGCCTTTGTCACGTAATACATTCCAACATGTTGCGACAAAATGCCTGCATTTTCTATTTGGTTCCACTGATTTTCTGTGTATTCAGATACGACAATCAAATCACTATCTTTATAAACATGTTTGTTTGTCTTGTAGAGAAAGGTCACACTCATTACTCTACTATTCCCTCATTTTCTCAACTATTCTTATCTTTCCATATAAACTTTAAGTAAACTTATCTAGTTCCCCCCAAAATAAAATCTGTTTTTGGTCTCTTTTTTGGGGGGGTAGGGGAATCACATTATCTCAAACAACCAACTTAGTCATTTTTGTCACTCTTTTAGTTATTTTCCGGTCCTTTGTTCACCACTGTTTCTTGCATCTCCCTGTTTTTTAGTTCAATTTTCTTTTTGTTTAGAAAGTTACATGAGGTCCTGTGAGAGGCAGACTCCCTTAATCCGCCCTCTGTGAAGTGTCTCTATTTTCTTTCACTTGTGAACAGTAGTTTCACTTGTTATAGAATTCTCTTCTTCAGCATTTTGAAAGTGTTATTTTTTGCTTTCTGGTTTCTGTGTTGCGATCGACATATCCGTTGTCCGTGAAATTGCACTTCCAAGTTGCCTTTCAGCTTTTTCTTTTTATCTGAGCTATTTTGGAGTATCCATTTCTTCTCAAAGTTGCCATGAGAGTTTTCTTTTAAATTCTTTATTTTGTAGCATCACTGTGATGTGTCTGCATTTGGATTCATCTTTATTTGTTCCCCGGTCTCTCCAGTCTTCTTTGATTTGGGGATTTATTTCATTCATCATTTCTGGAAAATCCTCAGCCAGTATGTTTTCATATATAGCCTCTGCTCTATTCTGGCTAAAACTCCTTTAGACAACATTGGCTTCTCACCGGCCTTTCACATTCCTTAACCTCTCAGTGTGGATTTCCCCATCCCTTTACTACTTCGCGATCTATTCTGCATCATCATCTCTGCTCCATCCTCCACCACACGCGTCTCTTCGGCAGGGTGTAATCTGTGCTTTAGTAACAATAAGTTCATTGAATTTTTCAAATCAAATGATAGTTTTCATTTCTAGAAGATATGTATATTTTAAAATCAAAGTTGCCCGTTCTTTTTCATAGGTATTATCCTGTAATTTTGGTTCCTGTTTTTTTTTCTTTAAAATGTCTTTATTATTACGAATTCTTTCGAAAGTAATTCTCTTGACTTTTTCAAGTGATGTGCTGTGTATCTTGAGTGAGTTTGTCGTTTTTCACTTGTGACCCCTGAGTGCAGAAGTCACGTGACCATGGCTGAACCAGCATCTCTGTACTCGGGTTAGCTAGGGGCAGGCCCCCTGGCGTTTTTCATTGGGGTCCAGCACCAGCTTTAATATTAATATCTCGGCTGGGAGTTCCCTCACCGTGGGGGTCGAATAAATTCAGATTCCACATCTGAGAGAGGCTTAGCTTTAGGTTTTGTTTCTCAGCGGGGCGGTGGGGATCTCCATGCCAGCGTCCTGCTCAGGGCAAACGTCCTTGACTCCTCTGTGATTTGATGGAGCTTTCCCAGCCGGAGGAGAAATCCGTTCACGGGGATTGCCTTTGGGGGGAAACGTCAGTTCCATATCTCTGCTTGGAAAGGCCCAAGGCTGTGTGTTGTGTTCTCCCATGCTTATTACACCTCAGTCTCCAGCTATTAGAGTCAACATTTGTATTCGCTAATCTGCCTTAGTATCAGCTGAGATCACAAAACAAGTGACCTAGATTCTTGTTTACCATTCCCACTTTAGAACGATTTATCTTTCGTTTCTGGCACATCGGCAACTTTTCTCTCTTTCTTATAGGCTTAGTTATAGATTTTATGTATTTCTGTATGTTTGAAGCAACGTTTTTCTGAATTTCAAGATCACATTATGGGCTTTTATTGTTCTTTCTTAGCTCAGTCAGAATCTAAACTACTTTTTTATTCTATTCTTTTATTCATAAACATAGCAGTATCAGATTTCTCTACCCCTAACATTCCTTTGTTTGTTTATTTTTGCCTGGTTACTTCTCAAGCTGTACGTCTAATTTCTACTGACCATTTATTTATTTTAAAGCTTTGTAAAAGCTATCAAGAAAGTGCATTTATATGTTGAGGTGCAATAAAGCATAACTCAACCTTCAGTAGATCATTTTAATTCTAGCCAGATCTTCCTCAGAGCTTCAGTGAGACTCTTTAAGAGTAAACACCCCTGCCCTGACTTGTGTAGCTCAGTGGGTTGGTCGTCCTCCTGCGAACCAAAGGGTCCACGCTTCCATTCCCCGTCAGAGCACATGCCTGGGTTGCAGGCCAGTCTCCGGTTGGGGGCGTGCTGGAGGCAGCCGACCATGTTTCTCTCACACATCTATGATTCTCTCCCTTTCTCCCTCCCTCTCCCTCTATCTCTCTCTCAAAATAAATCAATAAAATCTTTTTAAAAAAGAGTAAACATCCCTGTATCATGAGATCATCCTAAAACAAATGGCCTACCCTCCTGTTTGCCTCTGATCTGATGTTATGTCCTCTGGTTTATACAATTTTGAATAGCAATTCCCTGGTTTTAATAAAATCGTGGTAAAAATATTATCTATTATGCTATCTGGTTTCCTTTAAATATCAAAGAGCTTATGGTAAATTTGTCCTAAAATTAGTTCTGGGAAAGTAGATGCCCATATCAATGATTTCATTTGTGTTCTTATGTCAGAAATGAATAATATATGCCATAATATAATTCATTTTTGCTTTTATTGCCAGGGAACATAAAATCTAAACCAATGCTTATTGACATTAAAAAAAATGTTTGCTGCATGCTAGAAAATTTCTACTCCCTGAATTTCCTTCATTTGCTTTATGTTTTTCTCAAGATTATGAAATTGTGGTCTAATTTTGCATGGTGCTTTGTTTATAAGCTGTGATATTAACAATCCATTAAACACTGTCTTGTCATATATTATCCTAAATAAGTTTGTTTTTCCTTATTTTATACTTCAGCTCTCCTTTTATATATTCTCCTATGGTACTTTCTTTTCTCTGCTAGTATCATGACTATTTCTTTAGATTCTGCCACGCGCCACACACAGTCTCAGGTTGCTCGTATCACCTTCACTTTGCACAGAAGTCAGCCCTTTGCAGAGCGCTTTTACTCTGAATTCCTTTTTAAACACTCTTCTCTGATCTCAGAAAACAGCTTGTCTTTTCCCTCAATAGGGCCAGCCCTTTGCATGTGCCTCGACCCACCCCCTTGTCACCTCCCAGACCATCCTGCGTCATTGATGTCTTCTCCTGTGTCAACAGTCTCTTCGTATCCACAAACACGGAAACCTCTCGTAATGCCTGCATGTTTTTCCTTAAATGTCATCTCAGTGAAATCTACCTTGACCACCATCCCTTTAAAACTTCAACCCCTCTCTGCTTCTTGTTCCTGTTATTCACTGTGTTCTCTTTAGCACTAATCTTTGATACATATGCATACATATACACAATCATTTTTTTACTATCTCTCTACTTGACATACAATTGGTATTCAATAAACATTTGTTGAGCGAGTAAATAATATTCTTGCTTTACATTTCCCCAAGTAATGAAAGCATGGTATTGTATTAGATATCAACTTTTAATTTGACTTGATACTCTTTCAGTTATACATCACGGAACTACTGTTTACTTCCTGGTGTGCATTTCTTTCATTTAAGTTATTTCAACAGTGAAATCTCAAGGATGGGTGGTGGCTATGGAAAAATAGTCCGAAAACAGAACTGAACTCCGTTTTTTTTTTCCTTCCACCTCGATTCTACCTTCTTCTAAATGGTAATAGTTGTGGTAAATGAGCAAAAATGAGTTTCTTTACACTTCTTGCTTGTGACCATCAGGGTAAGTGGTCTTCTGAAATTAATAGCTGAGAATTGTAAATTCATTATTTATATATTCTTTCTAGAAAAACTCTACATATGTTTGCAAGAAGGTTATTGATTTTCTTCCAAAGTTTTATGGCACATTTTTTGCTGTTAACTTTCTTCTTCTTCGAGTTTCACCCAAGTCCTCATGGAACAAACGGCTCCATCTGCGCAGAGAAACAGTGGAGCGAATCAGCAAGCAGAGCCTCTCTCAGACAGATGCAGTTCCCTGGCTGTGGCCTCTGTCATCACGCAGGGTCCCATGCTCGGAAGGACCCAGAACTTGGCTTAATGCTCTGCTATTGCTGTGTTGATATTCTTAATGATTTTTAAAGATATTTTATTGATTGATTGATTGATTGACTTGAGAGAGAGAGAAACACCAATCCATTCTTCCACCCATTTGCACGTTTGTTGGTTGACTCTTGCACGTGCCCTGACTGGGTATTGAACCGGCAACCCTGGCACATCTGGTACGATGCTCCAATCAACTGAGCCACCCAGCCAGGGCTTAATCATTTTTTTAACAAGCAGCATTTTCATTTTGCACACAGCAGAACAAATTATGCAGCCAATCCTGACCTCAGAACTAGGTCATTTCTAAAGCAAGGATTCTTGGTGAAATGGAGAGGTTTGGATGTCAATAAAAAGTTAAAGCTCCTCAGAACTTAAGTTTGTGTTTCAGGATTAGCCCAGGAGGCTCGTCGCTTCGGTCCTCGAGAGAGAGGGCTTTGCTGTAGCAACAGTTGTTCCCAACCATCTCAGCTGGAGCTCCTGCAGCCCGGCTGGCCTCTGCAGTGCGCACCTTTAAAGGGGCCACAGATCCAGCGACAACAATAGAAGCTGGAAGACAATGGAGTTATTCACTGGGCTGACCTACATGCCTTTCTCATTAGAATTCAGTAAACTCCTATTGTTTTGAGTGGAGATCTTGAAATTGAAAGCAAAAGAATGGAACAAATTATATGCCATACAAACACTAACAAAAAAGAAAGCTGATGTGGCCTTCATGTATCAGGCTTTAGTGCTACTACAGATTAAACACTTTACAATGATAAACGGTCCTGACCCAATTCACCAGGGAGATATAAAATTTCTAATTTGTATGGATTTAACACGGTCCCCATATTTAAAGAAAAAAAATGGGCATAACTACAGTAGAATTAGACAAAATCACAATCATATTGGTGATATGAAGTCACATCTTTTAATATTGATATAATATTAAAAGATAAAAGGCTAAAAAACTGGAAAAGGGTAAAGAAGATCTAAACAATATGATCAGCAAGCTCGACTTAATGGGCACATGGAGAAAACTGTATTCACACCTCCAGAAAACACACTTATTTCAAGCACACAAAGAACATTTCCAAATACTATTGGAAAAGGGGCGTGCAAAGTGCCTAAAGCCCTAGAGGGTAAGGCCAACCCAGAAGTGTCTGCTAACCCAGGAGTGAGTGGGGTGGCCGCTGACTCCCATGATCCCAAGAGCGAGAGCGGCTGCCGAGGAGTCTGCTTCCAACCTTCAGGGCTTAGGCCACGGCAGCAAGATCCCCTGGTCCTCAACACCTGAAAAGTTGCAGATGGAAGAAGAGCGGTGGGTTCACTGGGAAAGGAAAACTCTGGCTTGTTTTCCTCCCAGAAACACCACCAAACAAAGTGCACATGTGAGAGAAGAGCCAGGACATCAGCTACCGATGGCTCAGAATCACAGCCAGGCTGACGGTCTGGAATGCATTTCGCTGCTTCTGTGCAGCAAAACTACAGACAAGTGATTAGGCCAGACTGAAATAAGAAAATTATGGGGACGAGAAAGGACGAGGATGATAACAGTTCCCAACTCCTCTTCTGCTAAGGAAGAGACCCCGGGCATTCTTGCTGAGTTTGCGGTAGTTATTTCTGGGACTTTTTGGATGTTTGGTGTTTTCTAATTCACTTATTTTTGGTTTGTACTGTGCTTACTGTTCTGTTGTTAGTCCTTGTGATTAATAGGGATGTTCTGGGTACAGGGCATGCTGATTACGTTTATGCACTTGTGCACTATGTAACTCTTGTGGGTGACTTCTGTAACAATTAGCCAGGTTCATGGTCAAGAACCATCTGTTCTTGCCAAGATTGTACATTAAAACAGCGTGTTATACCAAGAAGAAAAAAAAACACTTGGTTTTCTCACACAAGATTTAATAGATGGATTCTTGCACACTGCCCACTCCCTGTCCAACAGTCCCAAGGCTGGTAGAAGTCCACGGTGTGGTGAGCCTATATGGATACCTGAGGCTTGAACAAGAGAGTAAATTATTGTTCTCATAGTGCAGTGGTTCCTAAATTTTGCTACATATTTGAATCACCTGAAGGGATTTTCTAAACTCCAAATACCAGGTGAATTTCCTTATATGTATTATCTGAGTCTTTATTTTTTTCTTCCTGTCCCAACTTTTGTTAAAAGTAACATTTCTTTAACATCAGAACTTACGACATTTACATTTTAACCACAAGCCTGACTTTTATTCTGTTCCGTTCTCCCAGTTACATGAATTCAATGCCAAATACTTTGTCCTGTTGCCATAGTTTCCCCATGTACCTCTCAGTTGCCTAAAAGCGAATCCTTAAGTATTAGTTCAAGGACTCACGGGCATTATCCTTCCCTGGGCTCTGCTATCAGAATTGTCCTCGTGTTGTTTCTGTACCTGAAAAGAAATTCACTGGGCATAAAATTCTTCAGTCACACTTTGTATCCCTGAGAGCTTTGAGTTCTTTGTGGAAATTCCTTAACTGGCTTCTAATTAGGGCTGTGGAGAAATACGGTGGTCCCTTCTGGGGGGAAGGGCTCATATCTTTGAGGACACTAATTTTATACATGTTGGATCTACTTTCTCATCTTTCTGAATGTGATTAAGAGTTTCCTGTAAATAACCTAAAGCAAACATCATTTTAAGTGGGAAAATATTAGAGGCATTCCCTTTAAAGACAGGAAGGAGACAAAGATTTCTCCATCGTCTTTTCTGTTCAGTCTTACATTGGTGGTCTTCACCAGGGTGTAGACATAAAGTCTGGCAAGAAAGAAATAAAATGGGCCTTATTTATCGTTGATATTGTTTACAAAGAAAACCAAAAGTAATCTACAAGTTAACAAAGTGTCTAATGTAAGACAAACACCAGTTGTTTTTCTTTATACTGGCACCAAACAATGAGAAAACATAATTAAAGAGAAGAAAGTATTTATAGTAATATTGGAGAATATCAAGCCTCTGGAAATAAATCTAACAGAAGATATTCAATACTTCTTTAGAATAAATTTTAAAATTTGTTAAAAATGTTAATTATAAAAAATATACCACACTAAAGCAAGATGTTAATATTGAGGAAACTTCAGGGTGGGAGATGAAGGTTATATATATGGTAACTGTCTGTACTTTCCACCAATTTTTCTGTGTCCTACTACTACACCTAAACTACTAAAAAATTCCATTAATTTAAAAAGTGTACTTTTAAAAAGTGGCCAGGAGAAAGTGACCCCTGAGTTAAATCTTAAAGGGGTGGAGGAGGTTGGCAGGTGTGTGTCTGGGGGGTGGGGCAGGTTCTGGGGGGAGGCGCTAACAGGAGTAAAGGTGCACAAGGTAGAAGCAACAGTGAAAACAATGTCCTTTAAAAACATATACAAATGTGCCCTGGCTGGTGTAGCTCAGTGGATTGAGCACCAGCTGCAAACCGAAGGATCGCCAATTTGATTCCCGGTAAAGGGGCATGCCTGGTTTGTGGGCCAGGTGCTCAGTAGGGGTCATGTGAGAGGCAACCACACACTGTTTCTCTCCCTCTCTTTTGTCCTCCCTTCCCTTCTCTCTACAAATAAATACATAAAATCTTTAAAAAACCCTGAACTTATTTGTTAAAAAAGCATATACAGATGTAGTAAAACTATGTAAAAATAAAGTGAAGATATAAGGAATAATACTATAGCTATCACAATTCTTTTCTTTTTTAAGATTTTATTTATTTATTCATAGAGAGAAGGAAAGGGAGGGAGAAAGACAGGGAGAGAAACTGTGTGGTTGCCTCTCATGTGTCCCCCACAAACCAGGCATGTGCCCTGAGTGGGAATTGAACCAGCGACCTTTTGGTTTGCAAGCCAGCACTCAGTTCACTGAGCCACCCCAGCCAAGGCTATTTATCAGAATTTTAAACAAATACATGACTTATTTTAATACATTGTCTGTCTTTCTTATTGATTTACAATTCACAGTTAATGGAATATGAAATTATTTCTTGGTGAAAGAATATGTGGGGAAGGTCTTGCTGAACAAGAAACTGTGAAAAGTCCCTTTAGTCCTTTTCAATTTTCTAAACCAATAAGTCATGGTAGAGACCGTTCTTTATTAAAGGTAGTTATTTGAAAAAAAGTAAAAAAGCCCCAAACTTTCATCTTTTCCTCATTTAAGAAACTTCCATGAACTTGTCAAATGGTCGAAATGTTAACTTTCTCCTCCCGCAAATAAGTTAATTTTCTTTCTCTTTTAAGAGAAAGGCTCTTCTAAAAGTTTTTTAAAATAATTTTCTCTTTACATTGAACCTAGAGTAGAATATGCAGTTCTGTAGGTGAGAAAAGTGAAAAAAAATTGTCTAGGAAACAATACATGAATAGCAGAATAAGTCATGAAATTGACATTGCCCATTGAATCTCACGTGTGTGCAATTATTGTTCATAAGAAGATAACCCTAGTCAATAAAAAATGTTTGGATTAATAAAAAAATTACCTAAAGAGAAATCAACCTCCACAATACTGGTGACTTATTAAATGCAAACCAATGAACATGAAGTAATCATGAAATAATCACTCTAACTCCATTTCAAGTTCTCTCACATTGCCCTTTAGGATGGAATGCTACTGGAGCTTCTCAAGGAAGAAACTACAGGAAGAATATTTCGAAGTTCAAAGGTTATGTATGGTACATTAATGATAGGTCCACAGTGCATTTTGTCTTTCTATTTATTGTCATTTTATACACAAAGCCAAACTCCTCGGCATGACCTAGTCTCTTTCTGCAGGTTCAGCATCATTTCCCCTCCACGCCCACGGGCGCCCTTCTCCAACTCTGCAGGCACTGTCTAGTTCCCTAGGGGCACCCTCTCATCTCTCCCTGATTTCTAACTTGTTCTTCTGTGCCAAAAAAATCTCATTCTTCCTTTTCTTTTTGGATAATT
This sequence comes from Sturnira hondurensis, assembly GCF_014824575.4. Classification (NCBI taxonomy): domain Eukaryota; kingdom Metazoa; phylum Chordata; class Mammalia; order Chiroptera; family Phyllostomidae; genus Sturnira; species Sturnira hondurensis. Next base: position 2,847,181 of record NW_028079436.1, on the reverse strand, counting down.
CCTCTCAAGCTCCTGCTCTTTTAGGAGTCCTTCCTGGATCCCCACAGGCTGAGTGAAACAGCCTCCACTAGAACTCTCTCTTTGATAACACTTAGCAAACTGCCCGACTTCCTCTTCACACTAAGAGTAATGCGGGAGCCGGAAGCTGTGGTGGCAGCTTCTTGATTCAGCAGCTTCCTGACTAGAGCTGGAGCCAGAGCAGGGCCTGGGCAGTCTTGGGGCTGCAGGCTAGAGGCTAGAGAAGGATACATTCATCCCAAGGCCAGGCTGACCTGAGAAGAGCAGGGTAACAGCAAGACTGGTGTTCTAAATGGCGGTCAGCAACAGAGAAGAAGTTGTGGTGGGTCCAAGAGGCAGGGCCTGGGAAGACTTCCAAGGCAGAGGGATGTGCAAGGTGTACAGAGGTACTGGAAGCCGGAGCAGTCCTGTATTGCTGATTATACTTGGTTTGGCCAATTTTCCATCCTCACCCCAGCGGCTTTCACGCCTGCTTCCATCAGGAAATCCGCACCGCCCACTTTGGGGCCTGCCGCACAGTAGTAGGCAGCCAGTATCTGTTGAACTGAATTGAGCCCCATTCCTTCTACTTTAAGATGGCGCTTGAAAACCTCTCACAGAGGACACTTTTCTAGGAAAACTTCCCTGTTCCCCTCTAAACAGGATTCTCTTCGTGCAGATATTTGTTTCTGCTTTTTGGGGTATGGGTTTTTTAATCTCTTGATCTCTTTCGACATTCCACTCTTGTATTGTACACATCTGGATGTGTCCTATTTTTTCTGAGCGTCCCTCGGTGCAAGATCACCATCTGAACTGTCTTGGAAGCCCCTGGTGGAAGCGTCACAGATTTCACGGAAGTCTTTCCCTGGCTGCCGCGCGCTGCTCCTATTTCCCCCCAGCCCGGGTTTGCTTTACCGCCTGTTCTCTCCGGTGGAGACGTTGGCGTAGAAAGGGCAACAGGTTTACGTGGAGTCCTATGCCTTCAAAGGAGGAGCAAAGGAAATCAACATATAATCCTCTACTAAAGTTGCTTTAAAAATTAATGTGCGTTCTTTGGCGCGAGACGGGTTTTTGTTTTAACTAGCTGTCCTGGTTCCTAGTATCGCTTTACCTTGGCTCTGTAGCCCTGATTTGCGGAGTATTGCAGAGTCGGAAATCGGAAACCCACGTAGCACTGGTACCTGGATCCTCCAACCGACGCGTGACTCAGTGTAACTGAACGATGGTAAACAAAACAACAGAAAACCATCTGGGGTTGGCGTGTGCCGGATGTGTGGGGGTGCATGTGCGTTCTCATTCATCTATAATTATCTATTTATCGCCTATGTATTTTATCATTAACAGACAGTAGAGGGGAATTTATTGAAATAGTTATTTAGAGGTGTAGTATTTGGCTGTCCGATATCATAACCACTAGCTACACGTTGCTATTGAGTTCTTGAAATATGGCTACATTGAGTTGAGATTTGCTACAGGTAGAAAAAATACAAACGGTTTTGAAAGCTTAGTAAGAAAAGAAAGTAAAATATATCAATATATTTCGCCTTGATTGCATGTTGAAATGACAATCTTTTGATATATGGGGTTACATAAAATATATATTGAAAGTAGTTTCATTTCTTCATTTTGCTCTTTCGTGTGGCTACTAGAAACTTAAATTATATGTGTGGCATGCATTATATTTCTATAGGATAGCATTGGTCTGGCATACGCTATAATTTAGTTACTTTTGCTTTAAAAACACTGTGAGGAAGTTGTGGAAAAACTCTGTGCTAATAATGGAGACAAGCTATTGATAGTCTGCTGTGCCGCAGGCACTGAGATTTTATTTTTCATTTCACTGTCCCCGAATTTATTACAGAGGCATTATTACCATTTTAAGATAAGTAGACAGGGGCTCAAGGAGGGGAAGAAATTTCCTGCGAGCCCATATTCAGTGAGCAATCTGCAAAGGAAGCTCATACGCACCTGACCCTGGAGGTCTTTTCCTTTTTCCTAGGGCTCACTGTCTTTTCTCTTCAGAGACTGGCACCGTGCGAGGCCAGAAATTCTACCACCCACCATCGTGAGGTCTCATCAGCCAGTGACTTGAAAATAAGGTCAGGTTTCCTTTTTCACCCAAAAGAAAATCTAATTCCCCCACCTATCAGGAATTCCAGTCTCTTCCCATGGTTTCCCTCCCCATGTAATCAAGAGCGATGCAGCAGCCTTCACTACTAGTGCCTGAGAATCGGTCCATCTGTCTTTGTGGAGTGACAAGAGTGAGAACTCAGACACGCTCTTGAGGCTGGAGGGCCAGCCTGTCTAGAGAAGGGTTAATTCAGTGACAGAGTTGTGTTAGTTTTCTGCCACTGTGCAACAAATGACTGTTAGTGGCCTAAAGCAACACCCGTTTATTAGCTTATATTATCTCAGGGTCAGAAGTCCGGTGTGCGGTGGCTGAATCCTAGGTGCCTGGGAGTCTGAGTTCTCATCTGGAGACTGGGAGGAAAATCTGCTTCTCGGTGCATTTTTGTTGTTGGCAGAATTCAGTGCCTTGTGGGTACAGGACTTAGGTCCCTGTTTCCTCGCTGGCTGTCAGCCAGGGGCCAGCCAGCACATTCTTTGTCATGTGCTCGGCCCCCATCTCCAAGCCAGCAGTTGTGCACCAGATCCTCGTCATGCTTTGAATTTCTCTGCCTTCTCCTTCTGCCGGCCAGCAGAGGAAACTCTGCTTTTAAGGGCTCACACAGTGAGATCAGACCCACCCAGATTACCTTCTTTTAAGGTTGACTATGACCCATGACATCATGTAACCATGGGGACGATAGCTCATCCTGTTCACAGGCTCCAGGGAACAGGCCATGGGATACTGGGGGAGTCGGTGGTACATTTCAGCAGTGTGCCCTCTACAGTCCCAGGGATCCCATCTGGGCATGGCCACCATCACAGTAACAGTGGCAGGGAGCAAACTATCAGAACCCTCCCAGCCATTCAGCTTAGCTAGTCGTGGGGGCGAAAGCAGGCGCTGAATCACTGGGGAGGAGTGGCGTGCGGGATGTGAAGAATCCTGGTTTGCCATCTTCTCTCTCTTCCAACTTTACCTCCACACTTGACTCCTCACAAGCTTTCTTTGTGAAATCAACACGAAGCTCTCTGTGCTGGGAGGAAGTGTGACATTTCTGTCCCCACTGCTTTAAGGATGCCAGTGTCCGGGCACTTTGAGATACGTTGGAGCCCCGTGTCTTCTCTTGCTCTCTCTGGGGCCCTGGTCCGGCTGATGCCTGCTGAGTGGCTCCTTAACAGGACCCTCGGGCCAGTTCTGCTGCTGTCTCTGGGCTGGGGCTGGGGTGGGAGGGGTGGGGGGACAGGGAGCGAGCACCTCCCCCTGGCCTGCAGCCCAGTGCAGACCCCTCTCCTCATGCCTACCTGCCTTTTGGACTCTTTCTTTCCCCACTGTGCATGCCAACCAACCAATCCCAAGCTCAAATCCACTGTGGCTCTTGCTCCCCACGGGAACTCACCTTCCGGGTGACAGTTCCTGAACCTTTGCTCACCAGGCCTGTGCTCCCTAAAGTGCCACATCCCTCCCCTCTTTATTGCCACTGTTGTTTAGTTGAGAGGTTCCGTTTAGCTGACTCATCTCTTTAACAAATGCCTACAGGAAACTTTCATCCCTATCCCATGTGGAAAATATGAATTATCTGCCCCATATAGGAGTTAACTGTTTTAAGAAATGGCATTGTTGGTCACTGGTGGTCTCTAACCTGACACACATGGTTCTCAAAAGGCCCCCGGTTGCCCCCAGAAGTCTTTTTATCACAACCCATCTTTGTCAGTTTTGTTTGTTTGTTTGTTTGTTCGTTTTTTACCTGAGGGGCTACTGCACCACAGGCTGTGTGTTGGGGCTAGGCAAGCTGCATGTACCCCAAACTACTTGCCCCCATCCTCACCCCAGCTCGGCCCCTCTTAGGTGTAGCATTGCCTGCGACCTGAGATCTTCGCTCCCGTCACCAGAGGTGTGCTGTCCAGGGTTTAGAAAACACTGACCTGACTCCCTTCTTCCCAGGGACTCCTGTCAAGTTCCTCTCCATACAGGTCCCCTCCATGGCATTCACAAGGCTACCGTTTCCAACTACTCACAGGTCGCCACGTGCCATTTCGTGAAGGACAAAGAGCATGCTTCAGATGAAGTTTCCCCACAGCACCTGGTATGCCACCTGGCAGACAGCAGGCATTCAATGAATAGTTGTGGTCTGGTGAGCAGCAAGGGTCAGCTCTGGGGAAAAGTGTGAGGCAAAGTTCGACTTTGGTTCCCCCTCCCACCTGTGGCAACTTCACCCACAGAAAGGGCCGTAGACTACCATTCTCTGGGTTGGTCATTTTTTCCTTTCTCTGAAAGTTCCATGTGTTTCTTGATTTTTTTCAATGTCCTCACATTTTTCAATGTCCTCAATTCACACTTCGCATGCTACGAGCCTCATTATCTTGTTGAATAATTAGCTCAGATACTTGCTGTTCACCACTAGATTTTATGGTGCTTCCCCGTGTCTTATAAATATTTTTGTATATTCTGTCGCACTAAAGATAGACCATGCAAACATGATAAATATTCAATAGATATTTGCTGTAGAAATAAATGAATCCATGCTGTGTTGTTTGTGTCTTGGAGTGTGCCTGTTATATCTTCAGGAAAAAAATGTGAAATCTTCAAGCTATTCATATAACATGGGTCAAGGGGATTTAGTAAGTTCATTAAGTATAGAGAAGCTTTGGTTTTGACTGAGAATAATAAAAACGAAATCGTCAGCCTTTCTTCCTTCTTTTGGTCCACTTGGCTAATCTGTCTGTTTATCTGTCTATTTAATTTTTTAATTTTCTAGTTACAGTCAACACACAATATTGAATTAGTTTCCGGTGTCAAACAGATTGATTGGACATTTATGTAACTTAGGAAGCAATCACCCCAGTGGCTCTAGTCCCCGTCTGACACCATACATAGTCATTTCAATATATTGACTACATTCCCTATGCTGTACTTTACATCCCCATGACAATTTTTATAACTGGCAATTTGCACATCTTGATTCCTTCCCCTTTTTCCTCCGTCCCCCAAACACCTCCCATCTAGCAACCATCAGCTTGTTTTCAGTATCTATGAGCTTTTGTTTGCTCACGTATTTTGTTTCGTTTTTAGAGTCCACATATAAGTGAAATCATATGGTATTTATCTTTCTCTGATTTATTTCACTTAGCATAATAACTTCACGTTCACCCATGCTGTCCCAGGTGCAGGATTTCACTCTTTTTACAGCTGAGTGATATTCTATTGTACCACGTCTTCTGTATTCAATTGCCTAGCGATGGGCACTCAGGTGGCTTCCATAGCTTAGCTATTGTAAATAATGCTGCAACAGATGTAGGTATGCCCATGTCTTTTCCAATTTGTGTTTTGGTTTTCTTCAGATAAATACTCAAGAGTGGAATTGCTGGGTCCTTTTTTGTCTCGTGTTACAGCTCTTGTTTTGAAGTCTATTTTGTCTGGTATAACTATTACTACTCCAGCTTATTTTAATTTCCATTTGCATGAAATATCTTTTTCCATTCCTTTACTTTCATTCTGTGTATGTCTTTTGACCTATAGTGGGTCTCTTGTAGGCAGCCTATGTATGAGTCTTGTCATTCTTATCCACTCAGTCACATTTTGTCTTTTAATTGGAGCATTAATCTGTTTACAGTTAAAGTAATTATTGATAGGTATGTAGCTATTGCCATTTTATTATTCATATTTTTAGTTTCTTCTTCTTGTCCCTTTAACATTTCTGTAATACTGATTTGGTGGTGATGAACTTCTTTATCTTTTTCTTGTCTGGGAAGCTATTTATCTATTCTTTGATTCTAAGTGATAGTCTTGGTGGATAGAGTAATCTTGGCTGTAGGTCCTTGTGTTTCATCATTTTGAACATTTCATGCTAATCCCCTTTGGCCTGAAAAATTTCTGTTGTGAAATTAGTTGACAACCTTACCTAGCTCCTTCGTAGGTAAATAGTTGCTTTTGCCTTGCTTCTTTTAAGATTCTCTTTAACATTTGGCATTTTACGTGTGATGTGTCTTGGTTTGGGCCTCTTTGGGTTCATCTTGTTTGGGACTCTGTGTACTTCCTGGAGCTGTCTGTCTATTTCCTTCACCAGGATAAGGGAGTTTTCCATCACTGTTTCTCCAAATAGCTTTTCAATTCCTTGCTTTCTCTCTTCTTCTGCTACTCCTCTGACACAAATGTTGATGTGCTTGATGTTGTCCCAGAGGTCCCTTAAACCATCCTCAACTTTTTTAAAATTCTTTTTTCTTTTTGTTTTCTGATTGGATGTTTCTGCTGCCTTATTTTCCAAATCGTTGATTTGATCCTTTGCTTCATTTCATCTACTGTTGATTCTGCTAAGGTATCCTTCATTTTAGTTATTCTATTCTTCATTGTGACCAGTTCTTTTTTATATTTCCTATCTCCATCTTTATGTTTCCTGTCTCTTTTGTTGAAGTTCTCACCAAGTTCATCTACTCTCCCCCTAAGTTCATTGAGCACCCTTATAATCAGTGTTTTGAACTCTGCATCTGGTAGAATGCTTGTCTCCATTTTATTTAGTTCTTTTTCTGGAGTTTTATTCTGTTCTTCCATCTGGGGCATGTCTGTCTCCTCACTTTGGCTGCCTCCCTGTGTTTGTTTCTATATATTAGGTCTATGTCACCTTGGCAGAGTGGCACTCAGCAAATTTAGACGTTCCTTTCAAGGAGCAGTTTAAGTCTGGGCAGCATTATGCAGAACCGATGGTTCTTTCTGTACCCCAAGCAATTTACACACACTTCTAGTTAGGTGTGACAACCTAATTTATCATCCAAACCTAGACTTACTGAAAATGAAAGGGGACAGAAATAACCATTAAGTCAGGACAAAAGGGTCCCTGACAAAAGAGGAAGCATGGTCATACTACTTTGAAAGCAATTATTTAGCAACTGTATGTCTCTTCTTATTCAACTGTGAAGCTATTCTAAGTCTGGGCCTTATTTCTCTTAGCTTCTATTGTGGCCTAGAACTGTGCCCGGCACATAATGGTGGTAGAAGACATGTTAGTGCCACTTTAAAAATACACAGTTAATTGCATATTATACTATCTTGCTATAGAACTTAAACCATCCCATTTGTGGCCTATTATGAGCCATTTTCTCAGTATTACAAATATAGGGCAATGAGCTTAATTATATGCTTGCGTAATGATAATAGCTAGTATTTACTAGCACTTACCATGTGCCAGGCCCAGGACTAAGAACTTTGCTAGAGTTGTCTTATTGATTTCCTCCAGCAATTCTTGGAAATAATGACTATGATGATCTCATTAAGTTAGAAAAATAGAAAGGTTTGGAAGCATTCAGAGCCTTGCTCGGGGTCACCCAGCTAATGATCCGGTAGAGTCTGAATTCCAGACTCGATGACTCCGTACACCACCTCTCCTGTGTGTGAGAAATAGTGGTATCAAATTTTAGAAAGTATTTTTTAAAAATGTTAATAGCATACAGTTAGAGAAAAAAACAACTCACTTGCTTTAGCTATTTAGAAGGAAAATGTAGTTACTTGAAAGATGGGAAAATCAGGCCAGTATGGCAGCTGCGTGGGCTTGTGAGCAGTGATCCCAGGTGGTTAAACCAGCATAGCGCTCGCTGTTGTCCTTGGTGTTAGTGTTTTTATTGTTTGTTATGATACAATATCATGTATTTTTTGTTGAGATAATTTTCTTGTTTATGGACTGGTAAGTGTGTGAAACACTTTCTTTTGTACTGTAACAGTTGCTACTTACTTTAAGCAGCATTTTCAATGTGTATTTTGTGAACAGTGTCTATTTTCTACCTTGGCCTTTTGGAGTAAGATTTTATTTGGTAACAATTTTAAGGACAATACAGACACATAATACTGACTGAAAAATTATTATTTGGTCTAATAATAATTAAGCCAAATTTGTTACTGCAAACCATGTTTTGACTTTGATGGAACATTGTCAATGGTTTTTAAAAGCTGTCTATTTAATTTTATAAAAAATAATCTCATTTGTAAGGGGTAATCTGTACCCTTAAATTGTTTTAAATCATAAAGGATAAATTAAATATGTAAAGAGACTATGCTAGAAATATAACACAAAGCAAATAATTATAAATACAGACTTTCATACAAAAGATACCTACCATTAAATGAAATTGTCTTAATTTACTTTTCATTTCCTACTAATGGGAAGAGTGTATGACTAGCAACTGAAATTAGATATTTTCAGAGTATTCAATCACATTTTACAAACAAAATATGAAAAATCTGAAAATATATATTTACATAATGACCTTTATGAATAAATGATAGGAAATACTAATACTTAAGGCATCATGCAAGATGACTACATTTGTAATTCAAAGGAAAGATGACAAACACATATATCAGAATTTTCTGTTTTGTTTGTCCTAGGTAACTCCTATAATTAACATGCCTTTCACACCAGAAGATTTCCTCTAGTTTATCACATTACTCTCACTCAGTGAAATAGAATACCAGAATGTCATTGATTGGAAAAATTGCATTAAATGTCAAACTGTCGCTGTACTCAGGATAACTAGAGAATCAAAATGCTTATGTTATGATGTGGATGAGGCTCTTATGGTACATTGATGGAAATTGGAACCGAGAGGAAGTTTAAAATAAAAAAATTTGGTCATTGTTTTTGTTGCTTTGAACTTTTCATTATGCTGAGGGACTTGAAATTTCTTTCGTTTACTCTAGGCACTTGGGATACACCAGTTAGACAAAACGAATCCATGTAATATTGGAGAAGACCATACACATACAAAATAAATAAATTAAAGATTGTTGCAAGGTTTGAAGAGTCATGGGAAGGAAAGAAAGGGGATTGGACAGTGCAGTCTTAGACAGCTTGGTCTGGCTAGGTGAGCTTGGTTGTTAAAGGTGAGATAATATACAAAGAGTCAAAGAGAGGTGAAGGCCATTGGGGAAGATGTTCCCTGCAGAGTGAACAGCTTTGGAAATCACTCTGTAAAGACCCTGGCTTTACCAAGGAATGAAATAGGGGGCTATTGGAGGGTTTTGACTAGATGAGACAGGAGCTGACTTTTCTCGTAAGAGGGTATTTTCTCTCTCTCTCTCTCTTTTTTTTTTTGGACAGTGGAGTGAGTTAATGATAGGCAGGCAGAACATTTATAGGCTTTTGTAGGCCAGAGAAAGTGAAAGTAATACATATGAGAAGTGGTGTGATTCTGATTCATTTTAAAGGTGCAACCAGCAGCAGATTTGCTTGACAGATTGGAGGTGAAGATGAGAGAATCAGAGGAGTCAGCGATGACTGACAGCAAAATTTTTGGCCTGAACAACTAGGAAGGACTGTGGCATGGTCTTGAGTTGCACTCATATAATCAGTTGAGATGGGGAAGTTGTATGTTTCTATATTCCATTTAGTATGTATACACATATACACATTTTAGTAAAATATTGGCTGCTACGTAGGCTGCTCTAGTGTGTTTCTGATTTTTGGGACATATACAATGTACAGCTGAAGGAGTCTCAGAGATCCAGGAGACAACTAATTTCGCACATTTCAAGTGCCAGGTGGATGTTCTCTTCCGTAAGCCAGTTAATGACTGATTCAACGACTCTGATGTTTACATTAATAATAAAAATAAAAACTGGTCCGATATCAGGGCACCTTTCTCAGCTGCCACCACTGACAAGTAGTCCGAAGGCTCAGCACCAACCTCCCTCGGCTGGGGAGAGTCCCCGGCTCCACTTGGAGAGCGGGTATTGCCCCTCCTCGCGGTTCGGGGGAAGGGGCGTGAGCAGCTGCGGACCACCCGTGGGTGGGACGGGTTCCTGCGCGCTCCCAACCAGCCCTAGTCGCCATTTTCTGGCGCGTTCTTTCTCGCGCGTGCTCCAGCTCTCTGCCCTCTGCTAGCCTGAAAAGGGACTTTCTAGTCCCTGTAGCCTGAGTGTGCAGCGCGTCGCTGGGGTCCGGGCAGAGTCCAAGCCCGGGGCTGGCAGGGGGCGGGGCCGGGGACCCGGCCCAGGGCGGAGCCGGCTGGCGGCTCGGCCCTCCCGCGGCTCTGGGAGCGCGCCCCGCCCCTCGCCCCGCCCCTCGCCCCGCCCGCGCGCGAGCCTGGGCGGGGAGGGAGGGGCCAGGAAGCGGCGAGTGCGCCGGGGAGCGCAGCTGCGGCCGTGGGGGTGGTAGGAGCCGCGGAGCCGGCGCTGAGAACGACTGCGGCCGGAGCGGGCGGCCGAGACAAAGACGACGGTAAGTGCAGCGCCGGCCCTGGTCGCCCACCGGCCCCCACTCCTCGCAGTCGCGGCCGGTTGGGCGGGAGTCCGAAGCCGCGAATCTCTGCCGCCGAGGGCTCGGGGGGTAGCGCGGCCCGGCCCTGCCCGCCGCGCGCTGCGGGCTGTGTGGGTTGAGCCTGCGGCTCCATTTTCAGGTCTGGGTGAGGTCTTCACGCGGACCCTGCCTTTGGGTTTTCTTCCATTCCCTCTGAGAAACGGTTCTATGCTCCGTTCCAAATGCACTGCCGGCGGGCGAGTGAGGAAGCCAGACGCCAGCCGAGGTAAAACGGCAGTGAAGACCCCCTCCCCCCAACTTTGCAGGTCTGGGAGTCGGGAGGGCGGTGTAGGGGGCGGGCGGCGAGGGCCGGAGTCCTCCAGGTGAGGGCTGGTGCGGGCGGGGACCCCCTGCCGCGGATCCGGCACGCTCGCCCGTGGCGTCCGGCGTGGTCCGCCAGCGGGTCTCGCCGCGGCTTTTTTGGCCCCAGGGAGAAAGCCCCGACCACCTCCTTGGACAGGGGCTCGTGCTACTCTTACAGGTTGTACCACCCATCGCTTGCTGCTTTAGTTGTGATTTTTGGTGACGGGTGTGGTAGGTAAGCGACTCGCTGATGCTGCATTAACAGTGGAAAGAAGCCCCAGTGGGCTGATTTCTGTAGAACAAACAACGTTGGGATTCCTTTTTAGCTGCGGTTGTTTTAAGTGATAAGCTTTTGTAGGGGAATTTGGTGCTGATGGTCACTTGAAAGAATTTACACGTTTTTTCCGAGGGCCTGACATATATAGTAGGTGGCCAGTAGAGTATGTGAATGAAGAGTGAATCTTGAAACATCAGACAGAGCAGATCTCACATCTAGTAAAATTTAGGCACATACCCTCTTGACTCTTAAGTAAAAAAAATACTGCAAACAACATGTTTGTTTAAGTGCTTGTGTTTTTTTGTGTGTGGGTTTACCCAAAATTTGTCTTGATGAGTAATCAGTTATTATTACCAATATTATGGGTGTAGAAAATGATTAAATGTGGAATCTTTCATCTTGATGGTAGACCTCTTCTGTTTCCGAAAAACGAACCTTATTTCTAATTTTCTTTAAAAAGAATGGAGAACACCAAAGGTGCTTGGATTGTTTTTTTCTTCTGCTGAGAACCAGCTTTCAATTTCATTATTAATAAAGAAGTTCATGTGCTTTTTAAGGGACTATGGTATGATCTTGAGTTGCTTTTGAAGCCTGGGAGAACTTAAGGCTTAGGGGGGGGGGGGAAGAAAACTAATGTTGCACCAGTATAATTAAACTTCACCGTTTACTCAACAGGTACTCGTTAAGTACCTATTACGTACTGACACACCTGTGCTGGGTGCTGAGTGTGTAGGGGGCAAACAAAACCCACAATTACCCTTTAAACCTGAGTGTGAAGTTCTTTCCTCATGGTCGGTGTTGCAAGTGGGGACCGTCTTGTACCCCCGGTGCTACTTGAAGTTGGGAAAGATGGCAGGTGAGGCTGCAGGAAGTGGAGCTGCAGAACAGTCGGTTTAAAGGTAACTAACTATAGGGCTAAGGCCATTGGGTTTCATTTTCATATTGTCAGTTTAATACAATCTGCCTACAATTTAAAATAAAGAGTGGAAGACTCTCAAATTAGTATTTTTATTTTTTTCCTCTCCCATATTAAATGATTTTGGTATGGTGTATTTATTGAAAAAGTCATGCACTTCTGGTTCTGTTTTCTGTAAATAGTCTTTGCTATGGAACATTTTCTATTTTTAAAAATCTCCAAGGAGAAACAGCGGATTCTTTTTCTATAAGAAATGTTTTTAAATAAAGCACCTTTTTAGAAATTTTATTTTGACTTTTTATTCACCATGTGTAAATAATACAGTAGTGACTTGATAGTGAGGAAGAAGGAGGGACTTAGTAATAATTAGTGGTTCTACATTTGGACTTTCCCTGTAGTATTACAAGTGTGGTGAAAAGAGGATGAGATTTGTAGTATTGTATTTATTAATTCTGAACATACGATTAAAAACTTTTATTTGGCTCCTCTATAATCTAAATTAATGTGCTCCAAAGTCAGTCCTCATTATGACAAAATAATGTAGATTATAATCTTTTTACAGATAAGTTTGGAAATTAGTGTGGACACTGTTGACTTACCAATGTTTATAAGGGAATGTGTACATTCAGATAGAACTTTTAGATCTTTAGACTTACTAGCTGTTAGCTTTTTTATGGTTGTTCCTAGAAATAATAAGGGAAGTAGTCTCTCCAATTTAGTGATACAGAGTTGTGATAGTTTTTTCTTTAAATGTACATTTTTTATAGAAAGTTATTTGACAGTATACTCGATAGTCTCGTGTCGACGAGAAATCTGAAAGTAAATGATACTAGTGATGATGAAGAACAATGTAAGCAAGGTGTGATATGTTGAATAAAAATGCTTGGCATTTTTATTTGGATAAGAACATCAGATTTGTGGACAATCAACAGCATTGGCGCATGTTCAAATACTTTTTTCAGGAAATTAGAACCATTTATGACTATTTTTTTGTGCCTTAAAAGATACAAAAAATGTTTTCAGAGTATTCCTATCTTGGAGTAGTTCATATGTCTTGAGGTTAAATAAATTCCAGGATTCTCTTACTTTATAATTGTTTGAACATTTGAAGTGTTGGTTCTTTCTTCATCAGGGTTTGTGTGTGTATTTGGGGAGAGGGGTTCTTTTTTTTTGTAACGCCCTTTAGAATGACCTAAAAGCCTTTCATTTATCAGATGTAATTAATAAAGTGATTAAGAATGATGCTGCTGTGGCACGTTGCAGCTGTGTCCATATTTGCCTGCATAGATTGTAAGAGTGTATGATTAGCATTTGTGTAAACATTTCCAAAGCACTTGGTAACTAATTTCTCATATTTATTCTCTAGGATAGGTTGCTATTGTATTTTTAGGTCCCATCTGCCTTTTTTTTTAAATCATGAAAGTTAGGTTTCTCATCTGCTTTAGGATGAGCATGAGATATTTTGTTAAGGTTTTATAAGATTTTTCTCACAATTGCAAATGCATATTGGGTTTGATCTGTTACCAGTGTTTTTAATCTCAGTTCTCATGAAAGAAGTATTTTCACATTTTGTTGAATGTTAAATGTCAGTAATGTTTTAGATTTGTCTCAGAGGGAGACATTATGGGTTCCTTCTGCATTCTTGAGAGGAAATGAATGAAACATGTGTTTATCCTTAATACTTATTAGTGAGGTGAAGGCATTTATTCTGTTTTTTTCATACTATCTGGAAAAACTTGGAAATTTAGCTTATTAATAATTAACTTTATGTATCCTGCTTCCTCAGTTCAAAGCTTAAGTATACTTGAACCTTTCTATAACACTAGCAAATAAAGAACAGAGCAGGATGTAGCCAAAACTGTTCTGGGGCCCCATCTGAAGGGAGTTTCTGAAGTGAAACCCAAAGACTTGGTAATAAATTGGCTTCATCCTGACAGTGTGAAACACTTGTAAGTGTATTTTACTCAAAATGGATTATGGTAAAACAAACGCCCTCTTTTTCCTAGAAAGCATTAAATAACTCCAGGTTAAATTTAGGCATCTTTAAAAATGATGGGCACTGGTATTTCCATTTTGTACCTTATCCATTTAGAAATTCATGCTAGGGTTGCTTATTATATCTTGTGACTAAACTTTTGTACGCATCTCCTACTAAAACAAAAAATACTTTGCTTTATTTGATTTAATCTATTTTCACATTTTGTTTAATAAAGCAAAAGTAAATTTTTTATATAATTAGCACTGTATTTTATGTATATATTTTGCACCTGATAACATATGGGAACCCATGGATATTTGTAGAACTGGTATGTCCCATGGATGGGACTTGATACAAGTTCAAGCAGAAATGACTGACCTTCTCGCACTGCACCTTGGAACCCTCCCTGTAGATTAAGTCTTTCCCTGTTGCTCTAGCTCTCAGGAAGATATTTTTTCTAGTTACTTTTAGGTAGTAAAAAGCGTTCTGCTCACTTGTCAGCATTAGTCTTATTTAGTCATTAGGAGATACAGTTTAGTGTGATAGGCGGTGTTGAAACTCTGACAGTTTAGAACTTTTCTTCCCCACTCAGAACTGATTCAGATCTGGAAGCCCACTTTGGAGGAAGTCTCTTTTCATAACACTTTGCCATCCTCACCACCCAGGATCCAGCTCAGTGGGGAAAGGAGGTTGGGAAAAAGGTATGGTTTTAATGTGGCTTGTGCTGTCCTGCTCCCGCACTGGTGCCTCTGTTGATCAGCGGTTCAGAGCTGATCTTTCTCCAGGAGTCACTGGAAATGGTTTTCTCGGGGACTCTATGTCTGGGGACCTGCAGTGGCAGTTCCTGTGACGTCATGCTTCTGCTCTGGTTCCTTGGCCTTCCAGTTTCCCTCCTCTGCAGGCTCACTTTGCCCAGGGAGTGGTTTTGCTTTACTCTTTAACGTAGTTCTGTAGCATTTGACCAGACCTTCCTGTACTTAATTAAGGTTATTTCTTTACAATCCAGTTTCAAGCATTTCACTGGGGCCTCATCCAATTTTCCAGCTCATTTTGTCAAATACTCCAACTTGAACAGCACTTCGTGTCTGGGACCTACACTTCACTGCTCTGCTGCCTTTTTTTTTTTTTTTAAGATTTTATTTATTTTAGAGGGGAAGGGAGGTAGAAAAAGGGAGAGAAACATGGATAGGTTGCCTCTCACACGCTCTCAACTGAGGACCTGGCCTGCAGCACAGGCCTGTGCCCTGACTGGGAATTGGACCTGCAACCTTTTCAGCTTGCAGGCCAGTGCTCAATCCACTGAGACATGCCAGGCAGGTCACCACAACCTTTTTATGGTCCCGTGGTCCACCGTTAGGATTTCTCCCATTTGTACACCTTCAATTCCCTGGTAACACTTTTTTTTACTGTACTCACCTGGGATCCTCCAGTTCACCATCTAGTCTGGCCTGTACCTGGCAGTTGAGTGTGCCTTGAGGAGAACACACCCATGCTGGCCTGCTCTTTTAAATCAGTGACCCGGACCTCAGGAGGGCTCTGCCTACTGCCCACAGTCACTCTGCCACTCCCCTGAATGACTGCTGTACCCTCTCTCCTCACGCCTCTAGCACCTCTTTTCTCCTCTTTATTTTTAGCTGATGACCTTGTTTCCTGTGTATTAAAAATGAAAGCAATCAGAAGAGAACCTTTGCATGTCTCTTTACATTTGCGCCCGTACTCTCTGCATTTCCTGGTGTGCTGTGACCATTGCCTCTGCTCTTCCCCTTGTCTTCCTTTTCTCCTGTCAAGGCCATTGCATTGCTTCAGTATCACCCTGTTTGCCAGCCAGCCAGCCAGCACACATGCTGCATCATCTGTGCATCATCTGCATCATCTGTACATCATCATCATCTGTGCATCATCTTCCATTCCTACTGATTATTCCTTTCGGCATATAGATGTGCTGAAATATTGCCTATCTTTAAAAACAGCAACAAAAACCTCCCCAACACCCATCTTTCTTCACCTGCTGCTCCGAAAGAGTTATTTGAGGTCATTAGTACTCCAGTCTCTTTAGGATCCCCTACAATCAGGTTTTTTCTGTTCTACCCCACTGTAACTGCTCTCATTGAGATAACTAGTGACCTCCTTGGTGATAAATTCCCTAGTCAGTTTTCAGTCCTAATTTCACTGGAAGTAGCAGCAGCAGCAGCAGCATTCGACTTGGTTGATAATTTCTCTTCTTTGAAAACTTTCTTCCTTTTGCTTCTGAGATACTGCTGCTTATTTTCATTTTCTTTTGCTGGTTCCTTTTCATTGCCCTGATGTCTAAAATGCAAGGCTGAGTCCCAGAGCTCCATGTTCAGATCTCCTCGCTTTGTGCATGTGTAATCTCTTGTGGACTCATCCTGTCCTCTAGCCCGAGTTATCGTATATTTCAAACTAAGAATGTTATTTTTAGTCTGGATCTCTTTCCTACCTCGAGATTTACATACCCACCTGCCTAGTCAACACTTCCGGTTAGACATCCGAAGTTTAACCTGTCACAACTGAACAACTCATCCTCCTTCCCCCCTCCATTGTTCCTTTTCCAGTCTTCCTGGTCTTATTAAAGGTCAGCTGCATCTTTTACTTTCTCTGCCTGAAACCTCATAGACATCCTTGACTCCTCTCTTTCTCGTACTCCACGTCTGTAATGCAGCAGGAAAGTACTGCATTGGTCAAAATGTTACATTTTCTCTGTTATGCAGGGCTTGTAGGAGTGCTTAGTTGTCTTGAACTTCATCCGAAACAACTTTGTTATATTGTATTGTGACAGCTGTCATATGAGTGTACATTTAAAAATTATCAAATAGGTGAATTTTTGTGCAGCCATTTAAATATTTAAGATGGAAGAAAATATGCAACATTTTTGTCCTTTTGTGCTTTATTATTTCAAGAAAGGTAAAAATGCAACTGAAATGCAATAAAAGGGTTATGCAGTGTATAGAGAAGGTGCTGTGACTGATGGAACTTGTCAAAAGTGGTTTGTGGAGTTTCTTGGTACTGTTGACATTCCAGCCAAATACTGCATCTTTGCTGTCTTGTGCTTTGGAAGATGTTTAGCAGCACCTCTAGCCTTTACGGGAGCCAATAGCAGGAGATGGTCGACATACTCAAAATATCCAAATCAATAAAGTTATTGGAGAAAATGAAAAATGTCTTTCATTTTATGGGAAAAAGCATAATGGGCTTTTTTGGCCAACCCAGTGTGTCCTTAATTTACCTTAAAATCTGCCTTGAGAATAAGTGTAACCGCAGCTTGCTATCTTCAGCTGCTGCCACCGCTCTAGGCAGCTGTCCTCGCTTGCCTGTGTTATTTCAGTCGTCTCCTTTCTCGTCTCCCTGCTGCTCTGCCCTCTTCTGTTCTCCACCCAGCAGCCATTTGAAATGAAAGCATGATTATTTTATTCCTATTTGAGTTGCTTCCATTGCTGCCCATACCGTTTCGAGTAAAAGCCAGAATACAACAAACAGTGCGCACGAGGCCCTCCATCGGCTGTGTCTCCCTGCCTCCCTCACTGCATGCCCACTGGTTCCTCCTTGACTTACTCCACGCCAGGCACATAGGTCTCCGTGAAAGGTTCTTGAACCTGCCAAACACTTTCTGTGTCCGTGACCTTAGGGAAAGAACTTTGTTTTTATTCACTGCGGAATCCCCAGTGGGCACTCAAGCTGAATGGCTGCTCGCCTAGTCGTTCAATCTTTGGTAACTGTGCGCTTTCTTGTAACTGAAAGTATTTCAGCCTAAAACCATTAATCCTCTAAGAATTAAGGAAAAACAAATTTAGATACAAGAGGATAAGGTAAGTTTCAAATCAGTTTTTGTGTGTGGAAAGTGAAAATACACAGGGAAATGGTAGGGACAGAGGAGGTGGGAAAGGAGCAGAGAAAGGCAAGGAAGGTAAGTGGAATAAAGAAAAAAAGCCTTATTTGGAAGTATAGTGACAGTATTTTTTTTAAAAAACCTATTTTTGGCTTGCCCTGTATTTTTTTTAAATGCTGTTTCTTGAATTCTGAGTGTTAACTGATTTGCATGGACTTCAACACTTCAAGCTGGACTATAATACACATTTTTAAATAAATTAGGGTTATAGACTGAGATTGGGAGCAAAAACTTAGTTGCTTTTCCAGTGCCGAATTCCTCTTGTTAAAGCAAAGCAGTTACTAAGAAAGTAATTTACCTGACTGTATTCTAGCATTTCTTCTTTTTTGGTAGGAAGCTCAAACAGAAGTCTCATTGTTTTTATGGAGGTATTTTCAGTATACACAAATGTGTCCGTATGTCGTGTCCTCTCAGTACTGCGCTGTGTACCCCCTGCTCAGAGAAAGGGTGCATTTCTTGTATTTCTGTGGTAAGGTAGCGGCCAGCAACATTAGTGTGCATAGTGCTTACAGAGAATAATACATGCATAGAAATGTTTGTGTTCTTAAGTGAAAAATGTTTGAATATATTTAAAGGCTTCTTTTTTTTAAAGACTTTATTTATTTATCTTTAGAGGGGAAGGGAAGGAGAGAGGGAGAGAAATATCGATGTATGGTTGCCTCTCATGTGTCCCCTGCTGGGAACTGGCCTGCAACTCAGGCATGTGCCCTGACTGGGAATTGAACCTCGATTCTTTGGTTCACAGGCCCGCACTCAATCCACTGAGCTACACCAGCCAGGGCTCTAAAGGCTTCTTAAATTACAATTTAACTGATATGTGAGGGTGCAAGGGAAATTAATGATGCAAACTTTCAGTATTTCATTCTGCTGAGGCAAGATTTTTTAAAACTTTTTTTCTGAGCTAAAAGTTTCATTTCCTGTTGGTTGATTTAAAAAATTTTCCTTAATTGTTGAAATAGGTGGCTTAGTAGAAGTTCCTGAATGAATAGATAATTATTTATATGTAAGCATAAATTATTCTCCATGAATCCAGCTGAAGCATTTTCTATTTTCTTGCAGTGCGGTAATTATGTCTTGGTTGACTTGTCTTAGGGACTTTCATGTGACCACAGTGTAGATTCAGTTTTTGTGGACATATATGTGTTTATATGTATCTGTATAGTGTTTTGGTATTTAAGTATAATTAAAGTTGCATATGCTTGCTACTTTATTTTAACTCTTAAGCAGTAATATTTATAAATCATATTTGGTGTTATATCTTTTCTTTCACATTAAAATATGCAATTAAACTAAAAATTTTCATATTAAAACATGACAATTGTAATTTTAAAAAGGCTTATTTACATACCATGTAAAGTCATTTTGGATTACACACTACAAGTGTTTACCTAGGTTTTGAATTATAATCTGTTTGGTAGACTAATTAGGTCATGTCCATTAGAATTTGACATTGACCTACCTGAATTCATATTGGCATTGCACATTTGAAATACCCATCTTGTATTAATAAGATCTTTACTTCTGAGCTGGTGTGCAGTATTATTACTAAGTTTATTTCAGCCGTATCCATAATTTGAGACCTACCATACTTTACCAACTTTATCATGTTCTAGATAGATTGTGAAGCAAAATTGTTATATTGAGAAAAGTGAATACAATTAGTAGGCTGTGACCTGAGTCTCTTAAGGGTCATTAAAATAATGCATTAAAGTATGTATTCATTCAGTACATTTATCAAACTACTCTTCCCAGTCCACTTATAATAAAATACAAACTGTACTCACCAGAAACACAAACTCACTGTTTTTATGATGTGGCCCCAACAATCTCTCAGAATGTCTCCCCTTTGCTCACTACTCCTAGCCACAGTAGCTGTTCAGTTTCTCAGACACACCATGCTTGTTCTTGCATTAGGGCTTTTGAAGAAGTTGTTTCTCACCCCCTAGATGTTTGCAAGTTTGGTCCCTTATCTCGAAGATCTCAGCTTAAATATTACCTCATTTCCTAACCACACAGTTTAAGATAGCCCCCATCACTGTTCTGCTTTCTTCATAGCATTTGTCAGTCCTTGAAGTTGTGTGTTTTTAATTCTTTTATTGTGTCCCCAAATAGATTATAAGCTTTAGGAGGGCAGGGATTGCCTTTGTCTTGTTCCTTGCTGTCCACAATACCTGGCATCAAATATGCAACCAAAATTAAGAAAGTGTCTTAAATACAGCACCTAGGTTTTTTTAACTCAAATTGTTCTGTCTCATGCACAAGCACTAAAAAACTGCTTGTGTTAATACAGAAAATACATACATGCTAAAGAAAAAAAGCATTCACCGTGGCTGGTGTGGCTCAGTTGGTTGGATTGTCATCCTGTGGATCCCAAAGGGTTGTGAGTTTGATTCTTGGTCAGGGCACATGCCTAGGTTGTAGGTTCAGTCCCCAGTTAGGGCTAGGCTGGTTCAATGTTTCCCTCTCTCTCTTCCCCCCACCCTGGTATCTAAAATCAACCAGCACCTTTGGTGAGAATC
Source organism: Sturnira hondurensis (assembly GCF_014824575.4). Lineage (NCBI taxonomy): Eukaryota > Metazoa > Chordata > Mammalia > Chiroptera > Phyllostomidae > Sturnira > Sturnira hondurensis. Next base: position 2,826,899 of record NW_028079436.1, on the reverse strand, counting down.
AAAAAAGAAAGGGAGGGAGGACGGAAGGAGTGTCCATAACTCTACCACCCTAAGATGTCCACTGGTAATGTTTTGATGAATTGTCCTTCCAGACAAATCAATGAGTAAATGTTTTCCACAGAAGTAAGATCTTTGTACACATATTGCTCTATAGTATCTCACTTTGGCAAATACCGTAATCATAAGAGCATTGCTTTTTATTACCACAGTTTGAAAGGATCCTCCTGGGAAGTGAAAATTTTGTTTGCCAGAGGGTAAAGCTGTAAGGAAAGTTGTGATTAAAAACAAGGGTGTTTGTGGAGAGGAGAATGTGGTAAGTCACCTTGAGATAAGAATGACTTAAGCAGTAATTTTTTTAAGGGCCCTCTTAACATTGTACAGTAGCCTTATTGTAGTATACCAGCTGAGGAGAACAGCACATGACTCTGTGTACAGTGGAATTGTTTTAATAATAGCTCCAGGGTGAAATATGCAGCTATAGATAAGTTTGTAGAGTTTGGTCTTCCCCTAGTCCTACTGATGCCTTAATATTAAAATAATTTTTGAAAAAAAAAGTATTTTATTGAAGGCCTTCATCTATCCAAATTATGGTGCTTAGATATTGCTATCTTTTTGTATATGTCTGAATGAGGGGTGCGGTTCTTGGAAAAAGAAGATTTTAGCATAAGAATTCTGGTAATAATGGTTGAGTAGATTTTTGTTTCATGTCTGAAAAATCTTGTGGAATTATATATGTTGGTGTATAGCATCATTTGGAAATTTGTCCCAGTCTTGTCAAGCAGTTGTTTGGTCTTAAACTTAATCAAGGGTCCTCTAAGGCAGGGGTCCTCCAACCTCTGCCTGGGCTTGTTAGGCACCCGGCCTTACAGCAGGAGGGAAGCTTCAATGTAATGCCCTTGAATCATCCCCAAGCCATCCCTCCTCCCTCTCCCCAGTCTGTGGACAAATTCTCTTCCACAAACCGGTCCCTGGTGCCGAGAAGGTTGGGGACTGCTTGCTTTAAGGGTTGTATAATTTATATGACTTTTCTTTTACCACAGTGGTATCCATTACCTAGGGTAGTGTAAACCGCTGATTTCCTGCCTTGCTTTGATTGTTCCTGACCTTGTCTTTTGTTTTGTTGTTTACTGCTTACTTATAAGCCTCTGCAGTCTTCATCTCTTCTTGAGTAGCTAAAAGAGCCATTTCTTTTACCCCTCGTTGCTACTCTGGGTGGTGCATATGTCGATGAAAGCATTTCTCATGTGGTGAAGAATAAAAAGCAATGTAGTTGATGTGGTCTTTTCTACTGAGAAATGATGCAGTCGTCGTCTCAAGTGGAGACTATCAGTCAGTGCCTGAAAAATATTCTCACCTAGTGACCTAGTGACCCCTCACTTGTTTGTAAATGGGTGTGCACATGGCTCTGGCTGTGGGAAGGTAAAGTGAATCTTGATATAAATTGAAGAAAAGTATTTAGAATTCTTTCACCCTGGCTGGTGTGTCTCAGTGGATTGAGTGCTGGCCTGCAAACTGAAAGGTGGCTAGTTCAATTCCCAGTCAGGGCACATGCCTGGGTTGAGGGCCAGGTCTCCAGTTGGGGGCGTGGGAGAGGCAGCCACTTGCATTGATCCTTCCCTCTCTTTATCCCTTCCTTACCCTCTCTCTAAATAAATAAAATCTTAAAAAGAAATTAGAATTATTTAATAACATTTTGCTGTTACAAATAATAGGTATTTAAGAAAATTCCATTTCATAGTAACTTTTTAGCCTCCCCTTTGTATATTCATTTTGTGAATAGTGGCCTTGTTTTTGCAAATGGTACATACACACTAAAGAAGTTTAGGAATCAGTCACACCGTAAGTGGAAGACTTAGTATTCAAAGTATTCTCTGATTTTTTTTTTTAAGGGTCAGTGAGCTTGGGAAGTAGCAGGAAGAATCAGGCACACCTCAGTTTGACCCCTAATGTGGCCGCATATTTGCTGCAATGGAAAGCTTTTATTCTTGGTGGTTTTTATTTTCTTTTTCCATTAAGTGAGGGTAATAGGCTTGTGTAGGGTAAATGAGGTACACATGAAGTACTTCGTTTGTAGAAAGTGTTAATAAATGTGTCATTTTCTTTCTACCCTGTATATTAAAATATCTCAGGACTCACTTGGACATTTCACTGAAGAGTGAATTGCAGTCAGAAAACTAGAAATATATGTAACCCGGTTGGACTCGTATTTATAGTGTCCTTTACTCTGCTTGTCTGAGGAGAGTGGTTCTTGCAACTGTGTACTTTAAATATAAAGTGTTTTGACTTCAAGGAAAGTCTTACAGCTGAAGTACAACTTAGGATGGGTTAATTATTGCTGACCAGAATAGTAAGAAAGTAACTAATGTGTGTGTTTCCTAAGAAACTGAAACACCTGTGTGTAGTGTAACAATTGTGTGTATAAAGATGACTGTTTTAAATGCTAAGAAGTGACCCTCTCCAAAAGAAAAAAATGACTAAAATGTGAGAAAAAGTGTTCAACTTAAGTAATAATCAGTAACAAATTTTTCTGTCAGATTTAAGATTTAATAAATGGTGCATCTTAAATCACCTGTGTACTGTGACACAGGCACTAAGCAAATCGCTGTGGGGAGGACAAGTCTGTGGAACCCTTCTGAAGAACAGTGTGGCGTCTATCAGACAGCAGCGAGGAGTGTTTGTGCCTTCTGAGTGAGTATAGCTGTGTCCTAAGGAAATAACAAACTCTCCCTGCCCTCCCTTTTTGAGGGAAATTATGTTCTTTTTTAATGACAGCTTTATTGAGATAATTTATGTAATATTGTGATTTACAATAAGAAATGCATATTTGGTCTTCTTCCCTCTCTGTGGTACAGAGCTCTTTAAAACCATTGAATGAGGAAAAAGACTTTCTTTTGTTATGTTAACAAGGCAGTTTTTTGGTCCACACCTGTAGATGGGGGCCGGTTGCCTTGGAACCAAACCTGATGAGTAGCGGATGGAGCATAAAGTCCCACCCCTCGGGCCTCTGGAAGGGAAAGGGCTGGAGGGTGACTTGCCAGGGGCCAGTGCTCTCTCATCAGCCAGCCGTGCCTTTGCAGTGGAGTCTCCACAGGAACCCAGCGGGGACACCTCTGGGTTGGTGAGGTGGTGATGCCGGGAAAGCTCTGTGTCTCCATCCCCCTCTCTTGCTCTGTGCATCTCTTCTACCTAGCTCTACCTGAGTTGTATCATTATCTAATAAACAGAACATCCAGTAAGTAAAGTTTTTTTTAGAGTTTTCTTACCAGCTCGTGCAAATTAAATGAAACTTGAGAAGTGCGCCGTGGGAACTCAGGAATCATGAGTGACAACCGGGATGTATGATTGGCCTCTGAAGGGGAAGAGCTGTAGTCTTGTAGGGCTGAGCCCTTAACCTGGGGGATTTGGTGTTATCTAAGTAGCTAATGTCAGATTTGAGATGAATTATTGGGTACCCAGCTGGTGTCAGAGAATTGCTTAATGTGTCGAAATTCTAATTTTACATATCATAGTTCACCTTTTTAAATTATGTAAGTCAACTGTGCAGCGGTCACTCTTGTCTAATTTTAGAATATTTTCATCATCCCAAAAATAAATTAGCAGTCATTCCCCGTTCCTCTCTTTCCCCTGCCCCAGGCAACCACTAATCTGTTTTCTGTCTCCCTTGGTTTGCCCCTTTTGGACATTTTACATAAACAGGGTCAAATGCTACGTGACTTTTGGTGAGTGGTTTCTTTCACTTTGCATAATGTTTCAAGGTGCATCTTTGTTGTAGCACTAATGAGCACTTTGTTCTCTGTTGTGGCTGAATATCATTCAGTTGTGCAAATATACCACATTTCATTTACCCCATCATCAGTTTATGGATATTTGTTTTGTTTCTGAAGTTTGGCTATTAAGAATAGCACTGCTGTGAACATGCACTGCTGTGAACATTCACGTACAACCTTGTGTGGTTGTGTGTTTCAGTTTATCTTAGTCACATACCTGTGAGTGAAACTGCTGTACTGTCTTCCAAAGTGATTGTACAATTTTACATTTCCACCAGCAGTACAGGAAATGTGTGGCCTTTTTTAACTGGGTTCTTTCACTTAGCATACTTTTCAAGGTTTGTCCCTGTCATAGCATGCATTAGTACTCGTTCCTTTCAATAGCTGAGTAATAATTTGGTTGTAGGAATATACCGTGTTTTGTTTATCCTTAAAAAAAGCTTTCTTTTGAAAAACATTCAGTGAAGCAGTGCTTGCATTAAAAAACAATTGGAAATTGCTCAAATGTTCAGTGAACAGGAATGGTTAAGCCCTGGCTGATGTAGCTCAGTGGATTGAGTGCAGGCCTACGAACCAGAGGATCACGGTTTGATTCCCAGCCAGGGCACATACCTGGGTTGCAGGCCAGTTCCCAACAGGGGACACACGAGAGGCAACCATACATTGATATTTCTTTCCCTCTCTCCCTCCCTTCCCCTCTAAAGGTAAATACATAAAAATCTTTTTAAAAAAAAAAAGAGGAATGGTTAAATTGGGTACTTTAGCATGTATCACCTGTTAGTAAATTGTACGGCTTGTTTCCAGGGGGAAGGTGGTCAGAGTGCTAACTAGCATATGCGCACCGACTGGGCATAGAACCGGCAACCTAGTTATGTGCCCACAACCTTTTGATATATGAGATGATGCTCCGCTGGACTGAGCCACCTGGCCAGGGCAAATTTTTAAGAAAATAACCACAGCTATAGCATTGTACATGACATAAATTTAAAGCGAGATCATTCATTATTAGGAATATTACTACTTTATGTTGATCCAGAAATTATAAAAGTCCAGCCATTGTTAAAATAATGAGAATGGTTTATGCAACATCTATGTAACCTGACAGCCAAGGGGAGACTGGAATATGTGTGTGTAGCAATGATGACTTCACTGTGCTAATCAGTGGGGGCAGTAGATGCCATTGAGTGAGCATGTGCACTGCGTGGCCATTGCATTGAAAGTGAGCAGAGCAACAAATCCACATCAAAAATTTGTGTTAAGCTTGGACATTCCTCCATGGAAACTACTCAGATGATTCAGAAGGCCACAGCTATGGGCAGCTGGTGATTAGCAGCTTCATCATGACAACGCGCCTGTTCATGCATTATGTCTCACGCAGTCTTTTTGCAAAACATCAAATCACCCAGATTTGGTGCCCTCTGACTTCTGGCTGTTCCCAAAAACTAAAATCACCTATGCAAGGGAAAAGATTTCAGACTGTCAGTGGGATTCAGGAAAATACAGTGGGGCAGCTGATGGTGATTGGGAGAACTGTGTGAGGTCCCAAGGTGCCTACTTTGAAGGGGACTGAGGCGTCATTGTCCTACGTATAATTTTCTTGTAGCTTTTATCTTCTTCAATAAATGTGTCTATTTTTCATATTACATAACTGGATACTTTCTGGACAGACCTTGTATTATAAATAAAAATACTTCAGACTACAACTGAGAAACTTTTAATTATATGGACCTCATATTTTCAAATTATACAATAATTATGGTATAGAATAACACTAATTCTTATGTGTTTGACTTCTAAAGTGTGGAGGAATGTAGGTAATACGTATTTTAAACCTAATGAACGATACTGTATCTGTCAGAGCTTATTATAAGAAAAAGACTACTCTAGGGTTTTCAGGCAGAAAGGTGTTTTGTATAGGGAATTTGGCACCTACAACGCCTGGAAGAACCTGAGTCTGAGGACCACCACTGGGCTAATGTATTCATTTAAGACTGTAGCCGCCAGGGCAGGACGCTGAAACTGGGGACCAGCCACTGGAATACTGAGTCTGGTGCTCTGTTTCTAGTTGCCTTTAAATCTAGTGCCGAGAGTTTGGCGACTGTAACAGCTTCTAATAATTTGTTTCTTTGTGCCATTGATTATCACTTAAATCAGCAATAGAAAGAGCTTCCAGCTCACTTTCCTACCCTAATCTCATAGGAAGCATTCTTACTGGCAGAACCTGCTTTACATCCCAAATGCTGACCATAAGGAAAACTCTGGGATATGTAGGTTTTTTTGTTTTGTTTTGTTTTAGCCTTCCTGTCCCTGAAGTACAGGAAGGCATGTATAGGGAGTGGTGGGAAGGAGTGAATGTCAAGTTCTACTTGACCAGTAACATATTTGACAGGCTTCAGCCGAAGCCTTCTGTTTATTAGATGATAAGGCTTTATATGCAATATATTTTAAAGGCAGTAAGATTAAAAAACCCAACTTTGACTTGATTTGTTCAGAAATTTTTTGTTTCCTTTAATGTGAGCTATTTTCCAAAAGGACATCCGTTCTAACATTTTCTATATTGCAATTCTGTTGTATTCTATTATTTTCTGTTATTTTTGTAAAGCAGGATGTAATTTTTATATTTTTCAATTGGAAATAAACTGATGTTTGTAGAACCTGCAGTGTATTTCTTTCTAGATTGAATAGGTGAAATATAGCCAAAGGGTGTAACTGTAAAATCTTGCTTTTTGTCTTAATTGCTGGGTTTCTATAGAATTGAATTAATGCATAATTTAAGTGTTTCTTACATGCTGCCTCAGTTTGTTATTTTGTTAACATTGAAGAGGCTGTGGCAATCTTTAAAAAGGATGTGTGAGTCTTGACCCGTACTGCTCAGTTAGTGAAGCATTTCCAGCAAAGTGAATGGTCACTGGTCTGACCCCCTGGTCAGGGCACGGGGCTGGGTTGCGTCCTGTGTGAGAGGCAACCAGTCAATGTTCCTCTCCCTCTCTTTCTCCCTTTCTTCCCCCCCTCTAAAAATGAATAAATAAAGTCTTTTAAAAAGTAAAAAGGATGCATGAGCTGGTGAGTTACAGCTTGCTCCAGGCAGGTGGTTGACTACCTGGAGCGAGGAGTTAGGTTTGGGCCGAGTGTTTTGGGCAATGAGATAGAAGCGCTGGTCCATCTCATTGGAGCGCTGTGTGTTCTGCTTATTCACCTTAAAGGAAAATGTTGCTGTAAAACTTCACAGTCCTCGTTGTCAGACCAACCCAGTTGGGTGTGTTTTCTTGTCAAAAACGGTCTGACCTTTTCAGTTTTAATGAACTTGGCAACACCTGCACCGGACAACTGCCAGACAGTTACTTCCACTTCTGAATTCTAAAATCTTACATTGATTGATTGATTGATTGTACAAGGAGTTTTGCCACAAGTTTGTTTGGTGATTCTTGCTTTGCTCACCGGAGACTCTTCCTCTTAACCTCCCAGGTGCCCATTTGGTGCCTGGATGGTTTCTTGAAGTGAAATGTGTACCATATGGAGGTTTGAGATGAGTAAGAAGTGTGACTTTCTCCCGGAATGTGGAAGAACTACTGTTGGGGGGAGGTAGACAAAGAGAATCAGGGATGCTGGCGCACATCAGCTTTAGGAAGGAGTGGCTGGAGATTGGGACGTTGATTTTCCTGAAACCGTTCAGATCTGTGACTCTCTGGAAAGAACCAGACCTCTTGGAGGACCCTTGAGTTCAGGGGAACAGCTTATCTGCTGCTTTCACTGGTATTGTGTGTTTAATCTTCCAAGTAAATTGTCTTGTTTACCTTTTTATTTTGCCTTGAAAGCTTTGTTTTGACAAACTGTATAACTGACCTTTATGGTGAAACCAGCATGGTTTTCATAAAAAGTACCCTACAGACCAGTGAACATAGTAATCAGAATTTATGGAAATGATTGCCAACTAGGAGAAAAGAAAACTTGATCTCCACCTCATACTCTGTACCAAGATAAATACTCAATTTTCCAGAGCTGAATATAAAAAAGAAAGCCTTAAACATACTGGAATAAAAGATAGGTGGACATAAAAGTCTCTCAGGTGTGGGGAAAGCCTTCGTGAGCAGCCTAAGCATACTCCTTTTTCTCTTAAAAAAGGAAATCTCCAGATTACTGTTTTATGGCCATAACTGTCTTTTAAAATCATACAAATTGTTATCTTGTTTAGAAGTACAGTTTTCAAAATGCATTTAAGCTCATGATTGTCATTTACATCTAAGTTGTCTTGCACATTTTATATGTTACCTTTCCCCTTCTACTCAAGCAAAAAGAACACTTCAAAGTGGCTGTTTTTGCCCCCATGAACTTTCCTAATGATTCCTTTGCTAAGTTTTGGGGTTATTTGGCGCTTGGTAACAGGTAAGATTGTATATGTGCAGAAAAGCGTGTGGAATTAAATTCACTAAGGAATCATTCTGTTGTGTTCTCTTAGAATAAACTATTGATTTCTAAGCTTTAAAATAAAGATTGTTATACTGAATAATATATATACTTGCTAATTTAAATGTTGAACATAAAGATATTTATAGTATAATTTGCAGATTGGTTAGATTTTTAGCAATCTAAAAATGAGTAAGAACTTACTTTTCTAACATATTCATCTCTGCCCTTCCCGATGGACAGTTCGTCAACAACCACTTTGCTGTGAGGTCCCAGTGTGCCAGGGCCGGACTGACGTGCAGACTGGTCCCTTGGCAAAAGAAAGACCCCACTTGCTCTGTTTCCTTATAAAGGCAGTTGGGACAAGTGAAACATACATTGACTTTCTTAAAATACCATGTTTTGCCATGGATAATACGCACTTTTGTATCCGAAATTTTGAGAAAAACAAGGATGTGCATTGTACATGGGTATAATGGTTACATGATATGGGTATAACAATCTTGTGTATAATGCACACAAAACATGGGTGTGCATTAATACAGGGGACACATTACACACAGCAAAATACGGTAAGTTGAGATTTCTGCACCCTCTGTGTTTACCAGAAATAATACCACACTGAGTCATTCTTCTGCTGATTGAAAATGCACCGCTGGTAGGAAAAATTGCATGTTAAGATACTGTCGTTTAACTCCATGCAAGGGTTCAGAGACTCAGTGAAGTGCCCACTATTTGGGTTAATATTCAGAAAGACCAGGAAATATCCTTGGTCCAACAGACTGTTTTAAATGGAGACACTCCTGGGTTCATGGACTATATAAAATCTAGATCAAATTTGAGTACAACAATCTTATTTGACACAGTATGGAAAATACAAGACAAAGGAGACAAATAACTGCTCAGTTTGGGAGCTATGATTTATTTTGCCTTGAAGGGAAGCTATGTTGTATCTCTTATGTTTTTTTTTCTTTTGTAGGAGAAAAAAAGCCCCATTCAGTTACTCAATAAATACTGAGCAATAGCTACGCGTCGGGCACTTAGGTAATAGGGAGTTCACCTGCAAACTGAAGAGAAAAAAATCTGTTTTCATAGGGCCTACAACCTAGTTGGCGAAGACAAACAAGGAGTAAAACATACAGGAAGCCCGATAACTCGAAGCTCTGTGAGGAAAAACGGTGCAAGGTGGGGACCTCCGGACAAGGAACGGGGATTGCAGTTACAGACTGGGTGGCAAAGGCAGGGCTCAACGAAAAGATAATACAAAGGCAGCATTATAATCGTTTGTGATACAGGTAAATATTGGCAGCTTCCTAAAGATCCATCTATAGGGGCTTGGTTAAATACATTACAATGCATCGATATAGTAGAATACTGTAAACTAATAAAAATATTAAGTTCTGGCATATACAGAATGATATCCCCAAAACACATAAAGTGATAAAAGTACAGCAGATTTTTAATAAATGCATAGATCTCAGTGGAAAGATCTGTAAACTGTTGATGATGGTTATCTTTGGAGTGGAGGACAGGACGATTCATGGACAGGAAAGTGAAAGTGAGGTACTGTTTCATTTTACTGTGTGTATGTACTCCTTAGTCAAATGAGTAAATAAACGAGGTGTAAAATGAAGATACGGAGATTGATTACCCAATTAGAAAATGATGGGAAGACATACACATGCATAAAACCTACTGGCCTAGATAGTGAGTGAATGGGCTATTTAATCGAAGGGTGAGTTCACTTCTGGAGAAGTTGCTGGTGCTGACCATTCAGACGGCACAAGGCCAGATCCCATTTTGATTGGGTAACGGATTGTAGTGATCAGGATTGTAACGTTTTGATTCGTGTGACTTTTTTCGCTCTTCTAGTTAATAGAAGGTGTATTAATTTCCTAAGGCTGCCACAAAGAAGTGTCACAAACAGAAATGTGTTGTCACAGTTTTGGGACTTGAAGTCCACATTCAAGGTGTCAGCAGGGTCCTGCTCCCCTGGAACCCGTGGGGGATGAGTCTTGGCCTCTCCCAGCCTCTGGAGGTGTGCTGGCCATCGGCGCCAGGCCCATTCGGCCCTGGGGGTTCTTCCTGTTGCCTTCTGTCTTCACACATCTGGCTTTTCACAAGGACGCCCACTACATTGGATTAGAGGCTCACCCTACTCTAGCATCACCTCTTTAACGAATTACATCTGCAACAGCCCTGTTTCTGAACAAGGTCACGCCAGAGGTCCTGGGGGTTTGGGCTGTAACGTGTCTTTTTAGGGAGTAGGAAGGCAGAAGAACACAATCAACCAGCAGCAGCAGCTTCTAGTTTACATGGCTTCCCTGTTACAGCCTTCCTTGTGTGTGGAAAAGTGAGGTAATGTTTTATAAGTATTTTTAAAAAGACTTATTAGAAAATTTTTCCTGTGAGTATAAAGATTATTCCATCTCCCTGAATAAAATCAAAAGAGTACAGCATATTTATTAAGGCTAAATGTTTTAATGAAAATAAAAAATCTTCAACTGTTACAAAATGAAAATACGGTGATTTCTAATAGTATTGAGTTAAAGATAGCGGTGACTGCCCCGACTGGTGTGACTCACTTGGTTGGGGGCCGTCCTGCAAAGCAAAAGGTCAGTGGTTTGATTTGCGATTAGGGCACGTGTCTGGGTTGTGGATTCGGTCCCCAGTGTGGACACATACAAGAGGCAACTGATTGATGTTTCTCTCATTCTTTCTCCCTTCCTCTCTCTCTCAAAACAACACAACAACAAAACCCAGATGATAGCGACTCAACATTTTTATGTGATTCTTAAAAAAGTCATGCAGTGAGGATGATACCTTACATTCTCTTTTTGCATTTTGTTCTCAGCAAAACGGCTTCTTTCCAGATTAGTTTAACCTCAAGGTGAAATCAAATGTGACAGCAGAGAGGACCGGGTTTTTATTCAGTCCCATTGCTCTCTGCGTGTTTTTTGTGTGTGTGTGTGAATATTGCCATTCTAATTCTGTAAAACATTGGGAAACCTTTTAAAATTCCTCCTTGCTTTACCTTCTTATGTATAAATCAGAAACCAAGTATTTATTAATTTACAAAGTCCTTGTAAAGTTATCACATCCTCGGTGAGTCTGTTTGATGTCATTTTACCCCTTGGGAAATCAGCATTCTATCTGAGTAAATGGGCAAATTGGCATCTAGTTTTCTCTCTGGCTTTTCATACAGGCTCAGATCAACTAGGACACTACCTACTTTGAATCTTACAGAAAAGAATTTTTTTGGAAAGTTCTTTAATGTGGGAAAACGTAATGTACTTAGCTATCTTTATATTGAGTAATTCCTCTGATTTCTTTGTAAACAGGCAGTTAAATCTCATGTCTTAAGACCTTATGCTTACTTTAGGGGGGGCTGGGGTGATGGGCTTTAATTGAGCTGCTGCCTTGCCATGTTTAAAATATTTATGGATTTAAGTATCATAGAGGTTCCAGAGTCTGTGCACTTCAAAAGACCAAAACTCAAAGCACCCGAATTCGGTAAGGAAAGGCTTTTCGATTAAGAAGATGCCAGCTGAGAAGATGGGGGACCTAATCCTCAAACCGACCTTAAGAAACTACAGACTTCAGGCTCCTTTTAGGTCAGAAAGGGGAAAAGGGGTGGGGGCTCCTTTTGGAAAACTCAAGCCACACGCAGAGTTTCATCTAATGATCAGCATGTCTGTGTGTAAGACAAAGCAGGGGCTGCTGGCCTGCGGGCTGTGGGATGACCACAGGGAGTCAGGAGAGGCCACACGCTCCCTTTGTTACAGCAGAATCTTAGAATTCATTGGGACTGTAGGTATTGTCACATCTGACATTTCTCCCAAATGCAGGAGTCTGTCTGCTGCTCCTGGTCTTCAAAACCTCGAGTGACTGTGAATTCACCCCTTTTCTAGACATCCCATTATGTTTCCACATAAGCAGTTATTCTTTCAGATGGTTTGTCTTTTTTTTAAAAAAAACAAAGTACTGCCTTCCTGAAACTACTACCTACTGACTTTGGTCTCACCCTCTTGGGCCACCCACAGGAAACCTGCTTCCTCTTTCACACTCTGCAGGTAGGGCCTGCCCGTGTGTGCCGCGTCTGTCAGGTCTCCCACCTCTGCTTTTTGCTCGGCTGCATCTCTGTAGTTCCTTTCACTCTTGCTTAGACAGTTTTACAGCTTATACAGTGATACAGTTTTCAGACATAATTTTCCAGCTTTCCCTTCTAGTTTATTAATGTCCCTTAAGATATGGCACTCAAAACAGGTTCCCACTTTCATGAACTCTTGAATCTGAAATTCTGGGTCCCAGCTTCCCTCTGATTTGGACGTGCTGTGAGGCTTGATAACCTTGGCAATGTAAGTGCCCTGAAGGGAAGCACAATGATAGGGTAACTCAAGAGTTAAAGAGTTTAGCCTTAGTTGATAGGCTTAAGTGATTAATGCCAGTGGAAGGCTGTCTGTCATTCCAGGAACTGTCAACTAGCAATTCAGCTGTCCTGCCCCAGGGGTCTGCGCCCCAGGGGGTCTGCAAGCAATGGGGATGATATCTGGCCATTGTATTCAGATAAAGAATTGTTGACCAACAGGTAAAGAAGTACCAGAAAAACCCTTGCTGGTCTGCAATTCAAATCCAATTAACCTTTTTTTCTAAATACCTTATCTACCCCCTCTTTTCCTTATAAAAGTGTTGGCTTAAAATAAGATGTTAAGATGGTTTTCGGGGGTACTTAACCTGCTGTTATCTCACTTCGCTGGTCATCTGAATTAAGTGCCCATAAAGATTCAATCCTTGTCTCTACTTACCGGTTCTGGAAGTGACAGGCAGCATGAACACAGATTTACCCGGTTTCCACACAGTGCCTTGGAAGAGTGCTTCACATAGGAAGGAAGTGATGGCCATATTAAGTTTTGAAGAATATGCCAGGCAGAGGTGAACAGCAAGTGTGATGCCCTGTAAACAAGAGAATGAGGCAAAGAAATTGAGTGGGTGGTTGGCACAATTACTGGACATTGAGTAGAAGTGGCTGTAAATGAGGTTAAAGAGAATGGTGGGGACCCAATCACAAGGGCCCTTAGAAACTGTATTAAAAAGAACTAAACTGTTCCTGAGGATAATAGTGAGTCATTACAGGGAGTTTTAAGTTAGAAAAAGAAAACAAGAGCAGGCATTGATTTTAAAAGGGTCATTTTAGCCCAAATGGGAGTGAGTGGGAGGCACTGATATCCGTGACTAGTAGATCAGTTAGCAGCTGTCAGGGTATTTTAGTTAAACGGTGGTGGTGCCCAGACCTCGACCAGAGTGGCTCTGGGATTGGGAAGAGAGAGACAGATTGGAAAAATAGATGAGAGCTTTTGGTGGTTATTTGGCTGTGGGGGGCGGTGGGGGGTTGGAATGCTATCATAAATACGTAGCAGAGTTTGCGAGCTCAAATGCCAACAGGGCCAGACAGATGACCAGACCAGGTTAGGTGCTCGCGTGAGAGGTGACGACGCCTGTGGGGCACTGCACACCCTGTCCCAGCTGCAGGACTAGCTGCCAGTCAGCTCCAGAGTGTTTCCATGTGCAAACATGGGCCCATTATTGCCTCATCTTCTGTTTTTTCTCCAAGAGACGTCAGAAATCATGATTTTTATGTTGTCCTCTGATATGTAAATGTAGGTAGCTGTCTTTTAACATGCTGTGTAGGCCGCCTTTTGTGGGTCCGGTAAATAAATGTGTCATATTCTGCCCAGTGGGCGGCAAAGCTCTGGTAAGAGCTGCGTCTGGTGTACTGTGGACACTAGGATCAGTGTACCTATGATGGGGAAGGGTGGCAACTGTAATTGAGTACATTACAGCCTTTGGAATACGGGTTGCTTCGTTTGAACAGGGCGCTTAGTGAATCTGGTGTGTTATGGTCAGTTTTCATATGAATCAGTTAATTATAGGTGGGTCTCAGGAATTCCGCCCTGCAACTTTTTGCCTCCTGATCGTATGCTTTCATTTGCAGATAAGGGCCAGCTGTGAGTCTGTGCAGTTCTGAGTGAAACTTCAGCCCAATTGAGAAGACATCTTGAAGGAACAACTACTGACAGTGAGTCTGCAGTCATCTCTGTGCCTAATGTGGAATGTTTTCAAGCCAGAGACAGCTGAGTGGGTGACTATTGATAAGGAGTGGTGAGTCTCAAGACCCCTGTGGATAACTTCAGTCCTTTCCTTAAAGAGAGGACTGCTCCTCCTGCATTCCTAGCATTTACCGACTGTTGGCTCTTGGGTGAGAGTGACAGTCCAGTTTGGGAGAATTCTTTGTCCTAACAGTGTGTTCATGTATCATTACAGTTTCAGTTTCTTCTTCAGTTAGGCACATCCCTTCCTTCGTCTCTGTTTTTTGTTTTGTTTTTTCCACCAGTCCAGATCATACCATTCTTTGAGGCCTGTCTTCCTCAAAATACTCAGCCAACACTGAAGTGGTGGTCTTAATCGTTACCAGCATCTGTGCTGATCTTGGTTATGGTAGGTTTCGTTGCCTTTGGAAGTGATTGTTTTAGGGATGGGCACGAGACCCAGGCTCGGCCGATGGGAAATGAAAGGGAAGTCTGCGAGGGGCTCCTGGGAAAGGATTTTTTACTTTTTTAAAAAAGATTTTTGTTTACTTATTTTTAGAGAGAGGTAAAGGGAGGGAGAATGAGGGAGAGAAACATCAGTGTGTGGTTGCCTTTCACGCGCCTCCCCCCTACCCAATGGGGACCTCGCCCACAACCCAGGTCTGTGCCCCGACTGGGAATTGAATAGGGGACCCCTTGGTTCGCAGGCCGGCACTCAATCCACTGAACCACACCAGCCAGGGCTGGTTTTTCACTTTTGAGAAAGAAGAGGTGATCCTTTTTCTTCCTAGAGCTTGTTTTAGCTAGATGTGACATTTGTGGCTTCTGTGTTCATCTTGGCCACTAGCCTGGAGGTGATGCCCTTCCGTAAAGGGGGGCAGAGGCGAGAGAGTTCGGAGACTGGAACTGGGTGGAACCCCACTGAATAGACCCTCCCTAGTGGTGGGATCTTCGTAATGTGAGATCATCAGTTTCCTTATTGTTTAAGCAGTTTTGCCCTCAGACGCTCTGTTACTCACTGCGGAAATCATTCTGGTTTGTTTGATTTCCCCCCTTTCCGATTACCCACTGTCTCTTCGTCTCACGCATTTCTGCTTGGAGAGTTCTGTGCTGTCTGGTACTGTTGGTGTCTGTTGCCTTTGTGGCACGTTACACACTTTGTGAAGTCATGGTCCGGTGTTTGTATCCTTACTGTGTCTAGCGCTAATACTGTCTTTTAAATAATGCCACCAGTGTGTATTTATTGAATTGAATTATTTGAACAGTATTTGAAAAACCGGCCCACATAATTGAGTAAATATAGAGATTTCCTTTCAATTCTTTTTTTTTCTTTAACCACACTGTTTTCTTCTAGGGTTGTGAATGAAGTTTGGCTTTTCATTTAAGATGACTGGTGTGTCACACATTTTCAAATGGTTAGTTCTCCTCTAAAAATGTTGTTTGGATGTAGCCTTTTGTGTTTGTTCAACTTTACCATGAAAATCAGCTCCTGTCCCATGTATTTGCATATTGGCTTTCAAGCAAATAAATTTTGCATTCTTCTCTGTTGCAAGAACAGAACAGTTTACCTTCTATTTTCTGTGCTGATTGTAGCAATGAAGGACGTGGATGGTAAGAAGCATAATAAGGATTAATTTGTTTGGCTTTGGAATGTGCATTCACAAAAACCTCCCTAGAAAGTGCCTATTTGTTCTGTTCTTAGGGTCTAACTGTGTGTTGGGGGGCTGGGGTGGGGTGCGAGACTCCGGGGCAGAGGAGGTTTGGTGGTCATCTAGTATCTGGTGAGAGCAGTCTGGAGTTACAGGATGGATTATTTAGTTGCTTGTATATCAAAACTATGAAACAAAACCATTTTCCCCTAACTTAAGATATTCATGTGTTCTTCTATCTTTTCTTTAAATTCTGCTATTATAATCTTTAAAAAGAGGAATAGGAGGCTCTTTTTTCTTCCTGAAAAATCTATATTGTTGCTTTCTCTTCTGTTAAGGAGAGAATCAGAAACCTGTGTTGTAATCTGGTAACACATTCTGAACCCTTCAAAGAGTGATTCAGCTCTGGCCAGTTATCTCAGTTGGTTAGAACATGGTTCTGATACACCGAAGTCATAGGTTTGATCCCCGGTCAGGGTACATATGAGAATCAACATAAATAATTCGAACAACAGATCATTGTGCCTCTTGCTCTCTCTCAAATCAATAAATTTTAAAAAGTGATTTACATTCAGGGAAGGATTTACTTTTTTTAAAAAAAGATTTTATTTATTTATCTATAGAGGGGAAGGGAAGGAGAGAAGGAGAGAAATATCAATGCATGGTTGCCTCTCTTGAGTCCCCAGCTGGGAACTGGCCTGCAACCCAGGCATGTGCCCTGACTGGGAATCGAACCGCAATCGTGTGGTCCGCAGGCCCGCGCTCAATCCACTGAGCCACACCAGCCAGGGCTACTTTTTTTTTCTTGATGGGTTGTGCTTAAAATATGGGGGAATAACTTGAAGAAGGTGAGAAGTTGTCTGAAGTGCTTGACTCATCAATTTTCATTTGGTAATAGCATTACTTAGTAATAGAAAAGGTTTAAATTGCCAAGGTCAGCTTTCATGTGTTTTCTTGGGTACATGTTACGAAGAGATTGTAGCAGTGGAACGTGTGTCTCAACCTAAGGCCGTCATGGCACACGTGCCATCTAAGCCAGATCAATCCGAGGGACCTAGGACATTTGCTGGAGACGCTGGGATAAAGGCACTAATTTTTTTCTGCTGAACGTCAGCCTGAAAGTGTAGAGTCATTAAATTCCTGGCGTCTGTCTTCTGACTGTAAAAGGAAAGCCAGTTGAATTAGAAGCCAACCCAGGATAAGGCGTGCAGAGGAAAACCACGTCCCTAATCAGGTCTTCCCCCAGGATCGTACACTAGACTTTTCAGTTACCTGAGACAGTAAATTCTTGACCTAATTCAGCTAGCTTTGGATTTTATGTTCCACGTATATAAAACATCCTAACTGATGTATCTTAGTTACCACCCATTCAACGCTATATAATAACTCAAGGGATTTACTAAAACCTGAATTGTGAATTAAGCAAGTAGGTCTCTGATACAGGTGTACGAGGTGGCAGGTACTACAGGTCACTGATACAAGAATTCAAGGATAAGTACAGGAGTTAAGGTGGTAAACAAATGCATAGTCCATACTTTGCTAATGGAGCTTATCATCTGGAAGAGGCCGATACTGTGTGAACAGTCCTACTAATGACTAGGTTCTTCCTGCGTTTAGGGTTCTAGAAGAAAAGGAGTGTGCTTAGCTCTTTGGTGGGGGCTTCTATTGAACCACTGATATCTCTCGAACTGTAAAACACAGTTGTGGGGGGCCTGGGATCTGGCTGACTTAAAAAAAATAATGAAAGTTCTTATTAATCTCTTTTCCCTAAGAAGACATTCGAAATGTATCAAATTGCAATCTTTTATTGAAAATTTTGGGGCCAGATATGTATTGAACCTTCAAGAGTCTTTGGATTTTGGGAAGGTTAATATGGTATATATGCTGTATATTTAATATATCTTTTTTACTTAAGGGACACGTGGTTTTTTATTATTAGTATAAATACTACTACTTCACATTAGTTGAACTACTAAATGCCAGGCTCTGTGTACTCTTCAACATTTATGTTACCATGTTTACACTTGAGAAAATGTAGAGACATTAGATGACTTGACCAAGGCTTAGGCAGCCGAGGAGCGTGGAGGTGAAGTTCTGACCTGTGTCTGCGTGGCCCTGCCTATGCCCTTACCCACGGCCTCTTCCTGTGAGGTGCTGCTCAAACGCACCTCTGTGCACTTAGCAGTAGGGAGATTTTTTCTCTTAAGTCTAATTGGCTAACTTAATTAAAGTAAATTTGCTTAGTATTTCTAATAGTCTTATATCCAATTCACTTAGCTTTTCTGGATACGCTGTCCTTATTTGTAACTAAACATAATTTTGCTTTATTCTTTCCAGATTTTGTATCTTGTAATGGTTCACTTACTAATTGCATTGGTTAGAATTTCTAGAACATTGTGATTATAATGAACATCTTGTTTATGAATTTAATGTATCTAGTGTTTCACTAAATGCTGACATTAACTGGATGTTTATCATTTTTTACCACTGAGCATGAAGCCAACCTGTTAGTATTATTTAGAAAATGTGAGATTAATTTACTTTTGTTTTATTAAGACTTTAAAACAATTATGTTTTGACATCTACTTAGACCAGGTTTTAAAGTGTGAATTGTTTTCATGGTATAAGTACTACAAACTAAATCTGTTCAATTATTTCTACCTGCTTGTATTGTACTTCCCTTGCAATCTTTGGTAGTCTGTAAACTTCTTACCTCTTTAGTGGATTCATTTTTATGCTTTTAAAAATATGTGTATTGTACTTTTTTGGCTTATGTTTACTTTATTTTACATATTACTTAATTTTTAAAAAAATTTATGTGGGCCTAACTTGTAGTAGTTTAATGAGTCTATGTTGAATAAGTTAATTTTTACAATTATCTGATTAAGTGAGTCATTTTGATAGCCCATGTTTTGGCTAGTTTTTGATAAGAAAATGTTGACTCAATTTGAGACATGGAAAAACCCCATGTCTAAAATACAAAATATTAAAAAATATATTTAGGATTAAAAGTTATAGTTTCCTGGTTTTGTGGTCGTGTGGCTGATTTCTGATCCTACCAGTTTTCCCTTCTGACTTGATAGCATCTTGTAGTTACCAACTAGAAGTTATCTAGAGGTTTAGGTTTAGGTACTTAACACACAAACACACATGAGGAATAATATGTTCACCAAATGTGAGAGAATGGGGAAATGTGCACGTTATAGAAAATTAGATACAAATGGCCTGTTTTAACTCATGTTGCTGACTTTCCTAAAATCTCTCAAACATACAGCATCTGGCCTCTGCATATCCCATACCTCTTGCTAAGTGGCCCCAGGCCTGGCAATAGGAGCTCTGGGTCTTGGTTGTCAGCTTAGCCTCTCCCAGCACCTCCAGACCCAACACACAAACAGTCACCTTCACATTGCTTTGTAGCTCATGCCAGGTGGTCCCTGACCTTCGCCTGCCCCTCCCAAGAGGCCCAGAGCCAGAGCACCCAGTGGACAGCCTCCTCCAGTGGACAGCATCACCCAGCCACCTCCACAAGCAACGCACTCGAGGGGTAGACTCAGTAGGCACCAGAGCCTCGATGAAGCACGTCCTACTTTGTGGGGTTGGCCCCTGCACAGCAGATCCTCCGTGACGACTGCAGCCAGCCCTCTCAGCTGATCAGCCTGGGGGGAAATCCCTCACAGTGAGGTGCTAACAGTAATCAAAGCTCAGCCACAACAGGAGGGTGTACACAGCCCGCATGGGTAAGCAGGGGTGCACCTGGAAAGCCTAGCTCAGGTGACCAGGGAGGCTGTGCCACTCAGCCCTACAGGACTTGTACTACTAAAGCCACTCCACCAAGACTGCAGACATGGCAGCTGTACCAAATACACAGAGACAGACACGGGGCCAGACAAAATGAGGAGACCAAGACGCCTCAAATAAAAGAACAGAACAAAACCCCAGAAAAGGAACTAAATGAAGTGGAGACAAGCAAGCTACCAGATGCAGAGTTCAAAATACTGATTGTAAGGATCCTCAGTGAACTTAGGGGAAGAGCAAGTCAACTCAGTGAGAACTTCAGCAGAGAGATAGCATAAAGAAGAACCCGTTGGAAATGAAGAGTAGAAAAATGAAATGAAGAATACATTACAGGGACTCAACAGAGTAGTTGAAGCAGAGGATTGGAGCAGTGATTTGGAAGATAAGGAAGCCGAAAACACCCAATTACACCCAATTAGAATAGCAAAAAGAACCACACTCCCAAAAATGAGGATCTTGTTAGTCTCTGGGACAACATCAAGTGTACTGGCCTTTTCATCGTGGGGGTATTGGAAGGAGAGAGAGTAAGGAATTGAAAACCTATTTGAAAAAATGATAGAAAACTTTTCTAACCTGATGAAGGAAGTAGACATACATGTCCAGGAAACACAGGGTCCCAAACAAAATGAACCAAAGGAGGCCCATGCCAACACATCATAATGGAAATAGCAAAATTTAAAAACAAAAAGAGAGTCTTAAAGCAACAAGAGAAAAGCAGTTAGCTACCTACACTGGCGCTTCCATAGAACTGTTCGTGGATTACTCAACAGAAACTTTGCAGGCCAGAAGGGATTGGCACAAAATATTCAAAGTGATGAAAAGGACCTACAGACAAGATTACTCTATCCAGCAAGACTGTCATTTAGAATCGAAGGACAGATAGCATCCCAGACAAGAAGAAGTTAAAGGAGTTTATTGTCACCAAACCAGTATTACATGAAATGTTAAAGAAAAAAAAGATAAAAGTATAAATAACAAAATGTCAAGAACTGCCTGTCTATCAGCAGTAACTTTAACTGCAAATGGATTAA
Source organism: Sturnira hondurensis (assembly GCF_014824575.4). Taxonomy (NCBI): domain Eukaryota; kingdom Metazoa; phylum Chordata; class Mammalia; order Chiroptera; family Phyllostomidae; genus Sturnira; species Sturnira hondurensis. Next base: position 2,806,167 of record NW_028079436.1, on the reverse strand, counting down.
ATGCTCCAATCAGAAAACGTAGAGTGTCTGAATGGAATAACAAGACAAACCCTTCCATATGTTGTCTACAAGAGACTCACTTCAGATTGAAAGACACACAGAATGAAAGTAAGTAAGGGGATGGAGGAAGACATTTCATGAAAGTAGAAATGACAAAACTAAAACGTGGGTAGCAGTATCAGACAAGATAGGCTTTAAATCAAAGGCTCTATAGCAAGAGAAAAAGAAGGACCCAGCAATTTCACTCTTGGGTATTTAGCTGAAGAAACCCAAAACATTACATTGAAAAGACATATATATCTGTATGTTCATTGCAGCATTATTTACAATAGCCAAAATATGGAAGCTGCCTAAGTGTCCATCGATACATGATTGGATAAAGATATGGTATATATACATACAATGGAATTTTACTGAGCTGTAAAGAGAGTGAAATCTTGCCATTTGCAGCTACGTGGATGGATCTAAAGTTATTATGCTAAGTGAAGTAAGTCAGAGAAAGAGAAATACTATCTGATTTCACTTATATATGGAATCTAAACAAAATAAACCAACAAAGAAACTCATAGATAAAGAGAACAAACTGATGGTTGCCAGATGGGAGGGGATGTGTGGGCTTGGGTGAAAAAAGGGCAGGGATTAAGATGTGCAAATTGCCGGTTATAAAAAAATCACAAGGATGTGAAGTACAGCATAGGGAATGTACTCAATATTATTTTAATAACTATGGTGTCAGATGGGTACTTATGATGTGATCCTGTTGTATGTTATATAAATGTCTAATCACTATGTTATACTTTTGAAACTAATATATCATTTTATATCAACTGCAATTGAAAAATAAAGAATTTTTTTAAAGAAGAAGTGCAGAGGTTAGAATGGGATATTCATTCAAACATTGACCCTGAGTTTCTCCCATCCTAACTTGTAAATATCTATAAAGAAGGAACTTGGGAAATTTTCAGGGAATAGAATAATAGACATTAGCTCTTCAATTTGACAATATAACCTCAAATTTATTTGCCTTTATGTATAGTTAGAGAATATTTTTAAAGTCTGATAATAGTTTCATAGTGTAAAGGAATGGAGACTAATTTGGTTAATAGTCAGGGTAGAAGTATCTGGAAATAATTGCCAGAGTGTGAGGGTCTCTACCATGCTTATGTAATAGAATTGTGGCCTTGATGTTGGTCCCAGTCCGCCACTGATCGTGGAACATGTGATGATCCTCACCACAGCAACTGCAGTTTATTGTAGCAGTTAAAGGCCTCACTTAAAGGCCATGATTTCCACGAAGAAGTCATAAAACAGCTCTTTTGTGATTTTGATTGAGGACTGTTTTTCCGGGCATCATGAGAAAATGCTCTGCTTGTTTTGTGCTATATGGGCTGATGACATGCTTTTATAAAAGACACCATTCTTTTTTAAAAGAAGTAGTCATGTTTAAGATACCAATTTGTATGTATTATTACCACTGAATAATATTTGTGAATGCCTTAATATATAGTAAGTCCTCACTTAATATTGTAGATAGCTTCTTGGAAATTTCTACTTTAAACGAATGACATATAATGAAACCAATTTTACCACGGGTTAATTGATCAAAAACAAGAGTTGGCATATCTGTTATCACAAAAACATCACCAAACTTCTAAATAAAGAACCAAAACAACCCTGGCTGGTGTAGCTCAGTGGATTGAGTGCGGGCCTGTGAACCAGATGATCGTGGTTCGATTCTCAGTCAGGGCACATGCCTGGGTTGCAGGCCAGTTCCTGGCAGGGGCCAGTTCCTAGCAGGGGATGCACGAGAAGCAACCATACATTGATGTTTCTCTTCCTCTCTCCTTCCCTTCCCCTCTAAAGGTAAATAAATAAAATAAAATAAAAAGAACCAAAACACTTCAAATAGTGAATATTGAAATAAGTGTGAGCTATACACTTACCTATACATACAATGTAGAAAGACTAATAAAAAGTAAGATAATTATTTTCCAACCTTTTTCTTCCAGTTCAAGGGTCATGAGTGGCCAGAGGTCCCCCGCCTCCAAAGCTCAGGGCTCAAGGCAGGAACCAGCCCTGGACTAGAGGCCCTTCCATTGCAGAGTGGGTCGCACACACACACTCACTCACTGAGACCACCTCACAGGCACATACATCTCTGGGATGTGGGAGGAAACCGGAGGACCTGAGAAAACCCATGCAGACCTGGGGAGAACATGCCAACTGCACAGACAGTAGTCTCGGCTGGGAATCAATTTTTTTCCCTTATCCATAATGTTCAAATGATAATGAAACTACGTGTTTTGAGGACCTATGGTACATGTTCACTGAAGAATGCTGTATTATAGGGAATGAAATTAAAATGAAATGTCTTGATCTGACGTCTGTACATCCAAGACCATATGCTATGGTTACCTCTCTCTTTCTGAAGTTCTCTTTGGAAATAAATGGTTGACCCATAAAACTCACTGTTCAGTGCTGTATGTATTGTCCTTCAGTTTTAATGCTGCATAGGAGGGAGTACAGTACTTTTATTCCTAATCACTTACATTCTTAGACATTCCACTGGGTAAGTTATAGTTATATTTCTCTGATTTCTTCAAATATTTCAAGCAGCTAGCAAAGCAGATTTACCAGTAAAGCAAATAAATCTCCCCTAAAATTTAAATAATTCTTAAAAGTCCAATAAATGGAACTTACAAATTTAGCGCATCACATTTTCTTGTCTTGCACGTAAGTAGAGCCTAAAATACCATTATAGTAAGTTGTTGCAAATATATTTGATAGCATGAAAGTGTTAATATAGTAGGTTTGGGTTCACTTCATCATTTCTATATTGATTTCTGTATTTTTCCAGATTTAGAGATGTGTCTACGCAAAAGAAAACAATTACTGTCTTAAGGCGTAAGGCGAGCTGAGGTAATGTGGTTAAAAGTCATGACTGTGTTGCTGATCTGAGCAAAGCTATTTCAGTCAAAAACTGTAGAATAAGAATGGATTTCTGGGCAAAGGAATTTACAGAGGCCTGGGGCTGAGATGTGCCTGCCCAGACGGAGCTGGCCATCGTCGGCGTGGAGTGGGCTCTTCACTTAGTTTCAGGTGGTTGCCTGTCACTTAAAAGGACCTTGAGCCCTTTCCTTTTGGTGGGTACATTATCTTAAAAGATTCGGAAAAATTGTTCAGAATTTAAAATGCCTACCAAAACTTAAATGTACAAACCCTTTGATTCATCCGTTTTACTCTGGAATTTATCCCACAGATAAATTCTGTAGGTTTGGATTCATGTCTTCGTATTCCACGTACGTGAATGTGCGAGATCCTTTGCAGCACGCTTGCAGTGATAATAAAGATCAGATACAACTCAACTGCCCATCTATTTGAAACTAGTTATATCCATATGATAAGTTGAAGGAGGTAGTTTTCAAAAGTTATTGCTATTACCGATTCCCAAGATAAAGTGTTAAGTGAAAAGGGGTGCAAGTGTTGGTGTGGTTTGGGCTTAATCCTCCCTGTGAGTTTTGAGAAACGATAATGAAATCCTTTATATCCCTTGGCATAGACCTTCTTTCAAAGACTGACATTTTAATCAGAACTGGTTGTGCAGCTGCAGCCCTGGCAGTCAGGCCTGGGAGGGAAGAATTGGGGCAGTATTCCAGAAGTCAAGGCAGGCAGTGGTCTCGTGTGAGCTGAGCTAATAAAACTGATGAAAAGATAAAGCACTGAGTAGAAATAAGACCAGTACTTTCTTTGGCGGAATGGGTGTTGAAATTTTCCACACCATAATTTGTTATTTGAAAAGTCCAAAAGCTGTCATAAGCTGCTCAGTCAGTAAGAGTAGCTATATTATATTCCCCTCTAGTGTAAAAGTACTCTGAGTACTGCTCTTGGAAGCTATTATTTCTGTGAATTATATCTAAAATGCAGTTGTTGTTGGCCTGTTCTTGGTGAAGTCTAGACATTTTCAAAACACAAGCTTACCAAGTTTGTCAAATTTTTTTTAAAAATTTTGTTTTAATAATTTAAGAAATTAAATGCTGAATATAGTTTTAATGTAAATTTCTCATGGTTGTTGGGCTTTTTAAGTGCCCTCAAATAATAAAATTTGCTTAGCATGTTCTCTTCTTTCAACACTACGTAATTCATTACTGAAACGTAACGTGCGTACCTGATGGCTGGGTGTGGGGGCTGTGTCTGGAGTTTTCCTGCCGGCCGGTCACACGTGTGGCAAGTGCAGCCTTTCTGTCCGTGCAGGTGTTTTGCTTTCTTCTGGGTCACTCAGGGTCACTCACGCGTACTTCTGAATACTTTCTAAAAGTCCTGCCATCTTACACAGTATTCGTGATTTTTCTAGAGTGAGTTTTATTCTTATATCTTATTTGGCTCTTTTATTAATCTTGACTTCTTTTATCTTCAGTTCTGGGGAAGTTATTCTCTATTTTGTAAAAAAAAATTTTTTTTTTGTCTTGAAATGTTTCACTCCCCCCACCCCACCCCTTTGGAACTCCTGTTATCATCTGGGTGTTTATTTTTCATATTTAGTGTTTTCACTTGGTGCATTCTCATGGTTTCTTGTGCGACTTCGTAGTACTGGTCTCGTCCCATTGTCCCGGGTGTGCGTTCTGATGTCCAGTCCAGTAGTTCTGCTTCAGATGCTGGGCGTTGTTTAGTGTATTGTCTGTCTTTTACAGTAGTTTTAGGTTACAGATGTCTCTTTATTTTGGCTACTAAGCTAATGATCCCTTGGGGCACAGCATTATCTGCTTAATCTAATAATGTTGGGGAATGGCCAACAGCCAGATTTTAGTTTCTGTCCATCCAGGTGCGTTTAAGGAGGGCTTGATTGAGTCTCGGGTCAACCAGCCACCTGGCATTGCTGAATGGCTGCTGCATTTTCCTGTTGGCTGCTGCTGATGAGGCAACTTCTGATCAGGGTTTGGGTTGTAAACGGTTAGAAAAAAGTGATACTTATTTTAAGAGGTAGTTTTCTTAGATTGTAATTCGCTAACAACTCTGGAGGGTTTTTTTCCTGGGGGGGAAGGGCTAGGAAGAGTGAATGGCAACAGGGTAGAGCTGTTCACTTTGTACCTGTTTTTCTGAGCTTCCCCGTAGGGCTCTTAGGCTGTCCTGCTTTGTCCTGCTGACCACAGCTGGCTGGGGAGGGAGAGGACAGGGCACAATCTAAAATGCTTCTAGCTCACCTGTTTCCTAGCTCCGAGCTCTGCAGCCTTCTGCTCCTGGCAATTAGTTACCAGTTTGTACTCAGAAGAGGTCAGTGGTTTGTTTTCCATTCCCCGTCAGTTTTGCCTTTGTTGTTGTTCCTGATGTTTTTATTCTTGGAATCCAAATTTACTCCCCCCCCAGGCTTTATTTTGGAGGAGGGGACTGAAAGTCTGTGATTGTCCTTGATAGGAATTGGATTACGTCTTTAAGTCAATATAGTTATACAAAGGTTTCCTTTAAAACACATTAAATCTTTTAATTGAAAAGTATACTCATACAAAATATATACAAATTGTATGAAAACAAACTGCCTCAAACATTACTGGCTTAAAACAGCTGTTTTATTATATCTCTCGATTTTGAGGGTCATGGATTTTGAGCAGGTCTTGGCAGTTCTCTCTTACATGTGGCATCAACAGAGGTCTCTGGAGAGTGTTCAGGGAGCAGGGAGCCTGGACTCGAGGATCCCAGGCAGTTGTGCTCCCGCGCCCGGTGCTCCCGGTGCTCCCGGTGCTCCGGATGAGGAGGCCGGAGGCCAGGCTCAGCTGGGCCTTGTGTGCCTGCCCCTGTGTCTTCCTGGCAGGGCTGTTTTACGGTGGCTGGACTTCTGAGCAGAAAGTACAAGGCTTGTTATGCTCTCGTCAGTTCCATGACATGGCATCAGCCTCATTCTGTTGGGCAAGGGAGTCAGTCACTAAGGTCACCTGAGTTCAGTGTAGGAATCTGTCTCTCATTTGGAGGAGTAACTACAAATTTGTGGCCATCTTTAATATATTAAAATTTTGTGTTGCTGATTGCTGCTTTTAGGAGTGTCTTCAGAGGCGTGGTTCGGGGAATCTCATCCTTATTTTCTTCCTTCTAAAGGGGATTCTCTGGACTAGAGGGAAATAATATACTTTGTTTTCAGTTTATTTTAATAATAGTTTTGCCTTCAGCAGTGGTTCTCAGCTCGGGGAAAACACTTCCTAGGGGCATTTGACCAGTGATTGGAGACATATTTTAGTTGTCACGGCTGGTGGGGAGGGTGCTACTCAAGTTTACTAGGTCAGGGCGGGTTGCTGTTAAATGTCCTACAGTGAACCAGACAGTCCCCCCACGAGAATTTCTTGGCTCAAATCAGAGAAACTGACCCTGCCTTAATAGTAATCCTGCAAAATTGGTATAATTGTCATAACAGAAGACTCACATGGAAGAATCTAGTTTTGAACACCAGTCTTCCAGTGCTAAATTCCCTAGTACTATATGTTTTCATTTATTAAGGTGTGTGTGTGCAAATACCAGCATGTCAAATGCTATAAGAGATATAATAATTCAGGGTCTGCTTATGGAGCTAATAAATTGGTATGTCATAAATAGTTGTAAGTAAGGTAGCATTGAACTAGATAGTAAAAAATATAGAGAAAATGGTCTGTCTTCAGGTTACTTAATTAATGTGTCTGAGCCGTGGTTTCCTCAGTTCCAAAGAAAGGGTAATACTTAACCTGTCGGAGATGGTATTTGTGAGAGTGCGTGGCCCTCCCCTTCCCTGCAGGGATTTACCATTTAGTTGAACTGTTCTGTATAATCTGGGGAAATTTTCTGTCACCGATTTTATGTGTACACACACACACACACACACGTACGTACACATATCTCACAAAATAGGATTGAGAATCCATGAATATTGAATTTCTCATTTGACCCACTATGATTTGTTTATAAATCAGAAATAGTTTATGTTCTTTGATGACTGATTAGTATTCTTTATTTCTGAAATCATTATATCATTGTTACCAAAGCTTTTTATTGCTTTAAGCTTTAATTTGAATATGAAAATGATTCTGTTTTAAACTACATCCAAAAAATCCCCCGCTGACCTTTTGTATCATGTTGTCATTGATGGTTGAAATGGCAGCCAGACTGATTGCCTTTGTTTCCTGGAGGAATAGGTGGTCCAGCTGCCATTTTCTTTTTACATGTTTACATGTGCTGCCTGGATAGAAGCAGTGTGATCGCTGGGAACTGGGTGGCTGCTGTCTTGGTGGCAGTTCACATTTTTGAGAATGCTTGTCTTAGCACCATGATGGCCGTTCAACTCATTAAAGAACCTCTGGACTGTGTAACAGACGTGAGGCAGAGCCCCGTCCTGTCAGGCAGTGTAGTTGCGGAGACTTCATAGTTGTAGGAAAAACCATTCCATCCGCATGTCCAAATAGGACATCTTGTCACTGTGTTCTTCTCTGCCAGAAAAAAAAATGAGAGAGTGATCGAAAACCCAGTGTATAATGTGGCACAAAAGCATTCACTTCTGTTGATTTTTTATGTGTTTAATTGCAATATATTAGCCTTCTATTGTGACATATGCAAACATTGTGGTGACTCATTTTCTACCTTCTCGTTGAACCTGTAGCAACCTAGAGTTATTGTCCATATAATTGAAATGTTTGTCTTATCTGCCTCCATCAGGGCCTGAAGCAGGTGCCAGTAGTAAGATTTCCTCGAGTAGCTTTAGTGAAACTGTGCCCCCGACTGGGGGTTGCTTGGGTACCGGGCTTTCCTTGTCAGAGTCCAGGAACTTGACTGCGTGGAACTCAAAAACAGATTGGCTCTGTAGACAAATGAAGTTGAAAGCAGCCCTACAGAAGGTGCATACTGCATGTTTATATTAACCTAGTGAGTGAGTAATGAATTTTTTGAAGTGTTCAGTTCTGTTTGAGTCACTTTCTGTTGACCATTGTATTCCCAGAGCCGAGTACATGGTGATTGCTCAGCAGTGTCTTGAATACATACACATGTACACAGACATATACGTATGGTGAAGTCTTACAGTTAAAATATACACTGAAGTTTGTTTTTGTTACCCAGGTAAGAGGTGGTATCAGAGTTATTGATCACCTCATATGGTTTTCAAAAAGAAATACAAAAAAGGAGATAAATATGTGTGTACTTTTTAATTTCCTCACTGATATTACACTGCATTTATACCTAACGAAGCATTGGAAAACGTTTTTCAGTTAATAATGACACTTCAGATATTTATATTTTCTTTATGTTGGTCTCAAATTGAACTTGTTTGACTGTTGTCTTTGAGACTATCATGCTGTAATATAACCTACTTTAAAACAGCATTTTTATGTTTACATGTAAACAGCCAACACTGTTTATAGAAATACGTTACATTTTATTTTGGCCTGGAAGATAAAAGGTGATAGTGAAGTATTTTTTTCCTGAAGTTATTTTCTGCAGGTAACCAAAAAGGGCAGTAGCTTTTAGCCATCAATTGGAATTCCACTTAAACATGTTTTTACCTTTTCTTTAACAGTGTTCACAACCCGGAATGGTCCTTAGTTAAGTCCATTAATGTTTTTAGAGACTTTGAACTTTTTTTCATGTTGTGTGGATATTATATTCTGTGTTGGTCTGCAGCGCAGAATGTCTCTTTAAATATCATATCATATAAATTCCAAGTTATTTTTTCTTAATTTTAGTAAAACATCTTACTCTTACAAAATTCATGTGTTCAAAGTTCAGGCTATGCAAGAATAGCAGATTTATTTGAATAATTTTATATAGGATGCTTCGAAGATCATTGAAAATATACAGATATCTTCATTTGGGGGGATGTAATTTTACCATGTTTTAAAATATAATTATATAAATGGACTTACAGTGTTGATAACACTTTTTTGAAAGGTAAAGGTAACAGCTAGTTTTGCCCTCTGACAGTTGAATTTTTGTGTTACTTCAGCACACAGAGATGTTGAGTTTTAACAGAACCCATGAGTTTAATTTCCCTGTAGTATGTTTCACTGAAGAGTTTACTGATTTTTCTTTTGGAAAAATACAAACTCATTCTGACTAAAGGCAACATATACTTCTATGTGCTCCTAAGAACACAGGTCAAAAGAAAATATCAGGTACCTATTTGAAGTTGGTGATGTTCATTTAGTTTTGTTTCTTCTCATTTCCTCTGTAAAATTCTCACGGGGTTTCAGTATATTTTCTAGGATTTTTAATTTTAATTTTAATTTATTATTTTTAGAGGGAGAATAAGGGAAGAAGAATAGAGACAAAGACAAACATCAGTGTGCGAGAGAAATATCTGTTGGTTGCCTCTTGCGTGCCCCCAAGACCTGGCCTGCAGCCCAGGCATGTGCCCTGACCGGGAATCGAACCATCAACCTTTTAGTTAGCAGGCCTGTGCTCAGTCTACTGAGCCACACCAGCCAGGGCTCTAGGATTTTTAAAAATTCAGATAGTACTGTATATTTGTGGATTTAAAAGTCAAAACCTTTTTGGGTGAAAAAGATTGGCTCTTTTTTTTTGTCCAAAGCTTAAAATATAAATTTTATCTTCTGAGTACCAGAAATCCAATTAAACATTATTTATTTTATGAGGGTTCCTAGTTTTTTTAATTTGTAAAAATTGACTTATTTTTATTGTTTTTATTTGCAATAAAGCTTATAGCACTATATTTGTTGAATCTTTAAAAAAGATTTTCTCCATGTCCCACTCTACCCCCATATAACTTTAGGGCTTATTTTTCTACATAATTTTTTCTTTTCACTGTATACCCTAAGGATAGGAACACTCACTTAGCCTTAGAGTCAACCATATGAAGACCTAAGCAACTGTTGAAAAAACAGTTTATATTTGACCAAGAGCTCCAAAGCTGCACATAAATTGTATAGTCTGGTTAATCTTTAGCACTGGGCAAACATTTGTCATAGGTATTGTCATTGTTTATCTTCAACTTGCTAAAGATGAGGAATCTAGAAGTAAAATATAAACTTTTTGTTTATGCTCATCACTTCCATCTGGAACTTAAAAGATACTATGTACATATGTAATTCTTTGAGCTAAACTTTTTCCCTGAGTATCATTAGTTCTCTTTTACAAGAAAAATCTTTGAACGATTTTAAACGTTTTGCGTCAGGTGCTAGAGACTCAGTATTGTTTCGTGTTTGCCTTGAGGGAAAACTGGAAAACGTAGTAACATAAGGCATCTCTTACCTTCTGCCAGGTGTCATGTTAGGCACTTTGATAATACAATCTGATGTTAATTTTTGTGGCAGTGTTGGAGTGCAGAAATTCAATACAACTAAGAGAGCTCTTTAAAAAAACATGACATACTTCTGTTGTCGTAACGAATTAATCTTGTAAAAGTCTTCTAGCCGAAAATACAGCCGCAGCTGAAAATACCTCATTTATTCAGGGAAGATATCAAGGTAACAAAAGTCCGAAAGCAGTTGTCACAAAGCAGGTAGGAATCAAAGGTCAGTCATGGTGATCTTGTTCCTCTCTGGGGACAGTTCGATGCCCAGTACCAAAGCCTGGTATCTACCTGGTTCCACACCCAGATAAGTGACTGCAGTTTGTGTTCACTTGACTTTCACATCCCCAAGAGAGTGATAGGGGATTCCAGTCTCATTCTTAAGCCTTTTAATGACCTCTCCTCATCCTTTCCTTTGCAAAACAGACTTGGCAGCCAGTTCAGGCAGTAAGTAGGTATTGAGCAAGCATTCCCTTCTAAATCTAATCCTTTGATATGCAGGGTGTTAGACTAAGAAGAGAAAACCTGACTAAATACAGTTTATTATATGAAAAAATTTTTTATAATTAATAACTGATAGCTGAATTAGAATTGCTAACTCTACTATCCATCCATTGAAAAATCATCGATATTGTTAGAGTCTTTTTTTATGCATAGACATAAATTATATGTACATATAAATTTGCTTTGGAGGAAAATAAGCCATTGCTATCAAAAGGATTAATTTAAATGGCTTAAATCAGTTTTGTTTACCTTAATACTTCCCGTATTTCACTTACCCTTTTTAACACAAGTTATAATAAACCGACTCATGTATCCTCGCACGTGTGCTACTCCATCTAAGAAAGGGAGACTGACTGTAACATTTTTTGTCCCTGCGCCTAGGTAAGCGTCAGGGAAGTTTGTCTGCTCAGTTCTCTGGGTGGAGAGAAAAATGTGATATAATGATGAGATAATGGTAACAAAGTATTAACATTTATTTAAACTCATGTGCCAAGCACTATTCTAAGCAAGCGAAGTTTGCACGTTTAGTCCTCTCATAAAGTTTCAAGGTAGAGGCAAGTGTATACTATACTGCATTTTATATAGAACAAAGTGAGACACACAGAGGTGAAGTAATTTGCTCAAGATCATGTAACTAATGAGTGAGGAAACCAGGATTCGAACTTAGGCTGACCAGTTCAGTCTGTGTTCTAAGCCACTACACCATACTGTCTTTGCACACTTGTACATACACACCAGTGTGCAATATAAATGTGTACTGTTTATGTGGTATGAGAATCTAAGACAAGGAATTAAATTAAAACATGTACTTGAGCCCTGGCTGATGTAGTTCAGTGGATTGAGTGCTGGCCTGCTAACTAATGGATCACAGGTTTGATTCCCAGTCAGGGCACATGCCTGGGTTTTGGGCCAGGTCCCCAGTAGGGGGCGCGTGAGAGGCAACCACACATTGATGTTTCTCTCCCTCTTTTTTCCCCTCCCTTCCCACTCTCTAAAAATAACTAAAATCTAAAAACAAAAAAACGTGTACTTGAATTTGTGAACTTTACCTTGTGGGTGTCTGAGCATTATCAAAAGCAAATTGCTTTTGGGGAATCCTCCCCAATGAAGGAGCCCTGGACTCTTACAGGAAAGCAGCCTCTCAATCAAGATGAAATTACTGCAGGTTAATTACAAGGAAACAGTACTGAACTATTGAGGGAAGAGTTAGCAGACAATCCAATTTATTATTATTATTAACTAAATAGAAAACTAAGAATTGATTTAGAATAATCAGAAAAATACTATAAATTAAGTCTATTTAAAGTGTCTAAATGAAAGACTTAAGACACTAAGTGAATTTGTAAAAGATACAAATACAATTTGTTAAAATGAAAACTTTGAATATCAAAGTAATGAAAATATTAATAGCAAAAACTAAATAGCAGAGTAGAAAAAAGTGAAAGAATCCTGAATAAGTAGAAATAAATTTGAATAGATTTATTAAAAAGAGACTTTATAAAGTTGGAATCAAATTCAAATTCAAAGTAACCATACATAAAAAAGAAGGTTGCAGTCAAATAACAAACATTGGAGGAAAAATTGATTTCTCAGCAGCAGAAACAGAGCTCAGAATGACATCTGCAAAGGACTGGAAGAAAAGCACCATCAACCGGGAATTCTGTACATAAACTGTCATTCAAGAAGTAGGGAAAATACAGCAGACATTGTGGTGACTAACAGTTGGTGTGTCTGGGGGAAAGGTGCATGGGAGGTCCTGTCCTGTTTTAGCAGCTCTTGAAAAAACAAAGTATACTTTATAAAGAAGGAAGTTGAACTTCAAAGGGAGGAGGGTTGAGAGGCAAGAAGCAGTGGTGATCAAACAAATTGGTAAATGTGGATAAGTACTAACCATCAGCATCATTGTGCACTTGCATGTATTAAGTATAAATATTTAGTTTAATTCTCACAAAAACTCAGGGATATAGGTAAAAGTACTCATATTTTTCTGAACTAAAGGACATCATTCTTTATTTTGAAAGAGTTCATACAGTCCCCAGCACAATGAATGAAAAAGGCCCCAAATAAGTTATATCTCATGAAATTGGGGAACTTCAAGAGTAAAGAGAAAATCTTTAAACCTTTCAGAGACGGGAGAAACACATGGCCTGCGACGGAGAGAAAGCGGCAGCGCCACCGACTCTGGGAGGTGGTAGGCAGTGCGCCAGTGCGTTTAAACTCCTGGGGAAAAGGTCGTCAACTCGGCATTCTGTAGTCAGCCAGGTGATCCATCAGATGGTGAATGCAAGGATTGAAAATTTTTCCTTCTAGGTACCCTTTCTTAGGAAGCCACTGGAGTACATGATTTTACAAAATAAGCCGAGGATGATGAAAGCAGGGAGGGCGTCATCCTCAGAAACGGCGTTGGGCTAGGGAAGGACCTGAGACGTGCACCTGGAACACAGCGAGTTGGGGCGAGGCCAGGGCCCGTCACTCGGGGAAGGAGCCAGACAGTCTGAAGCCGCGCATCTGCGCGCATGTGTATGTGTGTGTGTGTGTGTGTGTAGGTATTTGGAAATGACAGGTCTTTTATGGATCTAATTAAAGTCTTTTATGGAAGACTAAGCAAATGAAGATCTCAGCAGTTATTAACTCAGGGAAAACAGAAGATATTCAAGAAAGGATAACTGACTCCAATATGTTACTTGTTTCAGCAGTGGCAACTATAAACACTGAATACTGATTCAACCCCAAATTATAATTATTCTAGTAGTGATGATGATGATGATGGTGGTTGGAGGTGATGTTGACATGGAGACTCAGCCCCATCTATTTTAATGACAGTTTATATTTATAAATAGGTAGCTTAAGAAATAACAGTAAGCTTTATTTACAGTAGCCAAGGTATGAAAACAACCTAGCTGTCCTTTGATGGATGTTAGATAAAGAAGATTTGGTACATATATACAGTGGAATATGATTTGGCCATAAAAAGATGAAATATTGCCATTTACAGTTACATGCAGGTAGATCTCGAGAGTATTGTGTTAAGTGAAATAAGTCAGATGAAAAAGGCCGAGGACTGTAAGAGTTCACTCATAGTTGGGATATAAAACAAAAAGCAGCAAACAAAACGCAACTCGTAGATACAACAGATAGGTGGATACGGGGCGGGGGAAGAAGTTTGGAGGGAGGATGAAGAGGATAAAAGGGGGGGTCACCTACAAGGTGACAGACTAGACTTCTGTCTAGTCTGCTCTGATGAGCACTTCATAGACTATACAGATGTGATAAAGTTGTACATCTGAAATTTATATATTATTGACCCGTGTTACTCTATTTAATGTAAAAAAAGTCAACACTAGGTCATAAAACTAGAAAAATAAAAAGCATAATTTACTTATAAGTATCAGAAGAAACATCTTGGTAAATTAATTGCCACTAACAGATGAAGAGAGGGATTTCAATCAGATTTGCCATTTTAATAGCTTTTTATTACTAATTGATTTTAAAAATTATATGTACTTAATATTGAATAACAGTAAGGATTTGTTTTAAAGGATTTGTAAGAGAGCATTTTATAGGATGGTTTTATTCAGAGAATTGCAGGTGTTAGGAGTGAATTTGAAGGGTGACATGAAATCATGTGGGAAAAAGATGGTGAATTCAGTTGTACAAATGCTGTGTTTCAGGCACCTGGGAGACCATGTGAGGTGTTCATTAGCAGGTGGTTAGACTTAGGAGAAGAGTTTGGAGTGGTAGTGTAGATTTCAGTCCATCAACTTACATTGAGAACCTACTGTGAGTCACACTGCTGCTATTTCTAACTCTAGGTGGATCAAGAAGGATTTAAGGAGGGTGGATCAAGAAGGATTTAAGGAGGGTGGATAAAGAGATGGAAAAGGGAGATAAAGGGAGAGGGAAACTGAAATAAAGAAGGAAAGTAGCAGGAAAAGAAAAGGAGGCAGGTTGTTGGGGAAAGGGGAAGGCAAACATGCTGGCAGTCTTATACAAGGGGGAGGAGTGTTCGTGTAATTACTTTTCCTCTGTGCACTGGTGTTACAAACTCAGGCTTGAGCAAATAATTCTTTCTAATATACGCCCCATAATGATATGTTTTGTTTTTAAATTCTTGAGTTTTAATAAAGAAGGAAAAAGGAAGATGTCAGAAAGAAAAAGCCTCAGTAGACTGTGAAAACATTTTGTGACTATAGCTATGAACTATCAACAGCAAGTCAGTTTATAAAAGTAAACCTGGAGGAAACTGGGGTGACAGGTTTATAATCCTGGGCTAGGGGAAGCCAGAAGTAAGGTAAACCCCCTGTGCTGTGGTGACAGTGGACATTTGACAACATAAGACTTTAAAGCTTCCCCATGAAAGCTGTGAACAAAGTAAAAAAAAAAGTGGTGCAACAAAATGCGTGAAAAACCTGTACCCTGAAAACCGCTGAACTCTGGTTATCCCTTGTTAATGGATTGCAGCAGTCAGTATTGATCAAGTGTAATTTTCCTCCAATAATTGTTAACAATAAATGCAATCCCAATTAGAATCACAGAATTTTTGGTAGAAATTGACACAATGATTCCAAAATGTACATGGAGATAGAAAGGGCCCAAACAATCCAAAACAATCTCTAGACATTTGGAAGACTTATCACCACAGGACTTCAGGTTGTGGCACCATCGTGCAGACGGTGGTGCCGGCACAGATGCGGGGTCGACAGACCGACCGATGCAGTCTAACAGTGCCGAGATGGACCCAACGTGCAGTCCTTGGATTTTCAGTGGAAGTGCCAGATCCGCCCAATGGGCAAAGGACATCCTTCAGCACAGTAACTGGGACTAGTGGGTATTCATGCCAGTAAAGTAATCTTTGCCCTTTATGAGGGGGGACCCCAAAAACTAGAATTCTCTTCTGGAGGGGGTGGGCCCCTTGTAATACAGGCTTCTCCCACTAGGTGAGTGTTCTAGGGACTCATCTGTATTTGTGTACTAGCTGGTGTTATTGTGAGAGGCTGCATCTGGCTTCTTGAATTATTTTGGAGGACTCGACGTGTTTGCCAATTTTGTGATGGGTAATTTATGAGTGCATTTGCCCACACCACACTGAGCGTTTGCAGTTTTTGACCCAAAACCGCATGACCCTTGTGCTCCACTCTTTCTATCTACTTGATCTCACCCCTAGTGACTTTTTTTTGTTTCCCTGGTTAAAAAAAAGAAATCCTCAAAGGGAAACATTTTGCCGATGTGGAAGAGGTGGAACAAAAATTGGCAGAAGTACTAAAATCAACAAGCGCAAAATCAATAACTTCAGAAACAGTTTTGAGCAGTGGAAAAAATGTCTCAATAGGTGTACTGCATCAAATGGGGAGTACTTTGAAGGCGACTGAAGTTTAGACATGTAAGAATAAGCACACAATTTTTTTATAAATAAAAAATATTCTCTGGTGCAGAAGACCAGTCTGAGCCCTTATTTATGTGCGGAATGTGCTGAGCTGTGTTTAAAGCCAAGTTCAGATGTTGATATTGTTGCAAAGTAACACTCCTTTTGTTATCTTGAGATTTAAAAAAGTATATAAAGTTTTCAAAATGGACATGTTTTAAGCAACTTTCATTTGAAGAAGTGAAAGTAACTATTAGTATATTATTAGTGGCAGGGTTGAAATTTTTGTGATGAATTCAATACTTCTGAAAAGGTGTTTATATATAAATGTTTTAAGTACATACACTTGAAAAAATTCTAAAAAGAAACTGTTTAGAAAAGCAAGGAGATGGAAAATGTATTGGTATGACATTCTAAGGCATGTCTGAAACATTTTAAGATTTGTATATTTATTTAATAGAAGCCTGTGGAGTTGCAAACACCCCCGTGGTTTGACTATACATTTCAGCAGATCTGTTCTCTAGGGGGAGATATTTAAGTAAAGCTGTATGTTCTTTCTGTCTCATCTATGAAAATAGAAGCACAAATTACTGTGTTGTAAGCAGTCATTCTTACACTAAACTTAAGAAAGAAGAAATATTGTGAATTTAATTTTTACAGTATATGGGGGTAGGAAAATACATGTTTTAAAATTCTCAAAATAAGGAGTAGCTTTACTTTAATTAGGAAGGAAATTTGAATTTAGGAAAACGTAGGGTGATAAAGTATAATGGATTATAAATTAGGAAGCCATTTACTAATTATAAGTATTAAACAGATAAATACATATTTAAGAAAAGAAGAGACTGTCTCCCAACATAAAATTAATATTTGAAGGTAGAGATAATTTTATGTATAGATGAGAAAATATGATAGAACAAATCAGACAGTACCCCCAGATTTCAAGTATAGTAGGTGTGAGATTTTGCTCCGTGTCTGTGAATGTGCTACACCAGCAGTGACGAGGAAAGCATTTTCAGTTTCAAACAAAAGCGTATTTGTTCTCAAATAGAATTGGTTAAAGGAGATTTCATTTCACAATGACTTATTACTGGTCAAAGTCTTTGATTCAGGGTAAAATTAAACTTAAGTAGCAACACTGAAATGGTGTTCGTGATATTGAGAATTTAGCCCTTCGCTCTTATATTCTTTCTACGAAGGAAATACATGAAACCTACTGTTCTTTTCTTACAAACTTCCACAGTATTTACCCAGTTCAATGGACAAAGCCAGTTTCAAGACTGCACCTTCCTTCTTTTGGAGTTGGGTGAGATGAGGAATGTTCATCCCCATTTAAAAGGAAATATCACAGGGCCTGCGTTTTAATTGTGGCGAGAATGTGAATTTTGTTCCTTCTGATTTTCCTCCTTAAATGTATGCTTACAACTGACCATGTCCTTTTTGCGTATTTAGAAGACTGGTCCCATGGGCGTTGTGGACTAGGGGTCCCACCCCCACGACTGTGGCACTGAGCATGCACGCGTCTGCCTTCATTGAAGAGCGGCATCTGTGCAGGCTGTCACCCTGTCTGACCGGGCTCAGCCACGACTGTGGGGGTCATTTTATCTCACTTAATGCTCAGGGTTCTGTGATCCTGTATCTGTTAATCGATTTACAGATGGCGTAGCTTATAAATAAATCTCTTTCAAAAATTTATAAATATGTGATTTTTATTTTACCACTTGGGGCAGAAATGTTAACTTTGAGTGATCAAGTTAATACATCTTTGGTCTTTGATCTTTTCCTTTCAGGAATGGCTTTTTTCCCCTTCCTCTACCTTTTACCGTATCTGAGAATGTAATGTCCAGTATTCCTACGTTTTCTACCTGTGTGGAACTCTGCTTCTCTCTCTTCACTCACTTCTCAGCCCACTCTCATCCGATTTCTGCTCACACCCCTTCACTGAAACTGCTGCAGTCCGGCCACCGCATGTCTGCAGCACATTCCAGGGCCTGGTTGGTGCTCGGCCTTCGCTGTCTCAGAGGCAGTTGGAAGGCTACCCACTTCCTCCTTAGACAGGCCTCAGTGGCACTGCATTAGCTGGCTTCCCCCCATTCTTTCTGATAGCACCCTGTCCCCTTTGTAGACTTCTCTTTTTCTCCCCTCTTTTAAATGCTGCTATTCCTTAGAGCCCCTGCTTCTTGTGATACTGCTCTACCTAGAATTTGGCATTCGTTGCTTCAGTTATAATCTGCTGCTGATTCCAAGACTCCTGGACTTCAGGGCCGTGTATCCAGCTGTGTTCTGGACATCTTCACATGATGGTTGTAGCCTGCAGGTGATAAAAACCTGCTTCAGGCTAAGAGGGAGAGCTGTCATTTCACAGAACCATACCTCAGGTGTACAGGTCCCACTGGTCTTAGGGATGACTGGAGGTGGATGTCCTCTCTCGCTGCTGCTTGTCAGCGCTGTGATCTCAGCACCATCTTCTGCATGCAGTTTGGAACATGGTTGGCTAAAGTCAACCCTCAAGTCTACAGCTTGTCAGTAAAGAAGAAAAGATAGATGTGCTCTCCTACTCCAGATAAAGATTGCCTGGCGTGGATTATGACAAGATCGGGCATGTTCAGGGTGGTATGGCTGTAGACCTGGCCTGGGTTTTCACTGACGCAGTGTGGCCAGCTCTCTTGGGGCTTAAAGCATTTTTACTGACACTCATTCTGGTGGTGGGGGAGGGACCTGGTGTCTCCATCCAAAGTAAAGGCTTATCTAACCACTATTCATCTTTCACGTACAATTCTAATTTCAGTGGAAAGAGGATGATTAGGTTTATAATTATTGATGAGTGTAGCTTATAACCGAATATCTAAATAGAGGTGGTTGCTCTGCCGGTTACTGTCTGGGCTGTGTTTGAGAACAGAGGACTCAGTGGAAGAAACCTATGTGAAAATGACCAGCATCTCTTTTTGGAAATAGAGACTGTTTGATAATCAGGGTGTTTGAATTAGTGATTTAAAAATACCACGGTAATTTATACCTCAGTTGTCATAAAATAAATACTCTGAAGGCAGAGGTTTCTGTCTTTTTTTCATTGCTGTGTCCCTAACACCTGATACTCAAAAAAGGCTTGAAAAAAATTGTTGAGTCAGTTTATTAAAAAATCTCAAATTTTTCCAGTGTTTAATTTTGGGGGGAAATTTATTCTTAATTTTATCACAGGTTTCAGAAATAAAAGCTTCTAAGGATAAGTAACTTGTTTTCTTTTACTCTTTTTTTTTCCCTAGACCTGAGTCAAGACAACATTTATACCTTCCGGGTGGTTTAGAAACGAGTCTCTGTAGAACCGTAAGCAAAGAAAGGAAACGTTTTGTCTTTTTCTTACTTAAATTGACTGTATGAGAGACTGGACTTCAGGAACAAACGCACAGAGGAGTGACCCAGTTGTTCCTTTGACATCACTGGACGCCGGTCTCACTGAGGAGTGAGCTTTCTGAAGCTTCCCGAGCGGAGATTTGGACGCCTCCTCGGTGCTCGCTTGTGCTTCGGACGATAAGCATGAGTGAGTTCTGGTTGTGCTTCAATTGCTGTATTGCAGAGCAGCCTCAGCCTGTAAGTACCAAGTAGCGCTCGGACCGATGGGGCAGGGTGCTTAGGGACGCACCGCTGGTGCTCAGGTGGGACCCGGCACCTGGTGGTGCTTGCAGGGTGGTTCTGAGCAGTGTCGCAGAGAGTGAGTAGTTCAGTGGACCTCTGAACATCACTTTTAAAAAAAGGAAGGAAGAAAAAAGAATCCATGTCTTTTGAGTAAATACTGTGTGTCAGGAGCTGGGCTAGATAGACCATTGTACGTGGCTGAGAAGCAGGTGTGCTTGTCTGCCAAGTGGACGCCTTCTGGAGGCAAAGGGAGAGGAGGAAGCTTTGCCTGAGGTCAAACAGCTCAGGGAGCGTTGGGTTTTATATTTGGGAAGGGGTGGGGGACTCGACAGCCCGACCCCCTGTGGCACTCACGTTCTTTTTGATTTGCCCTCTCATTTTCCTTGCACCAGGCCTCTGAGGAAGATACCATTATCCTTGTTTTTCAGTTGAAATAGATTCAGTTTTTTGCCCAAAGTCATATTAGTAAGAGGTCTATTTTTGGGATATGCCCCAGTTTTTTGTGCCTTCTTAACGATGCACATATTGTTACCACTTTCAAAATCCTGCTCTCCACCTTGTGGTTTTCTGTTCATCCAGATCAAAAGTCACCTCCACACACCCTTCCCCAGCTGTCTCCTGGTATAGTGAATATACATCTGTGTTTCCACCTGCTCTTTAGTTCATTTTTCTGTGGTATTGATAGCACAGACCTACTTTTTATTTTTATTTATTTTATTTTTAGGTGGAGGAAGGGAGGGAAAAAGAGGGAGAGAAATACTAGTGTGTGGTTGCCTCTCACTGGCTCCCACTGGCGACCCAGCCAGCAACCCAGGCCTGTGCCCTGACTGGGAATTGAACCAGCAGCTCTTTGGTCCGCAGCCTGCGCTCAATTCGCTGAGCTACACCAGCCAGGGTGCACGGTACTTCTGGCATAATAAATAATTGTTCTCTAGTTTCTCCTACCCTATTTTTTAATTCTTTAGGGCCTCTGACCATATTTTGTATCTAAAGGATCAAATCTAGTACATTGGAGAATCTATTACCTGCTGGCTGGCTGGCTGAATAAATGAATTTATGTTTTATTTTTTTTGTAACAACATAGGATTAATGAGGTGTAATTTTAAGGTCTTTTGCCTTTCCATGGGCATGCACAGTCACTTTCTAATTTTCTTCATATATGCAGTTGTTTTTGTTATCCTAGTCTGTTATGTCTAGCTCCCAAAAGGGGAGAATAGGAAGGGTGCGTGGAGAAGAACAGGTGCTGATTTGTTAAATCCCCTGGAAGTCACTGCAGCCAGATGTGGGCAGCTTGCGACAGTGTTGGACGTTGTACCAACAGTGGCCAGTGGCTGCCTGTCTCTCTGCTCCTCTGGGATGAGAAGCGGGGTATGTGGAGGACCGGGTCCTGTTTGCACTCTGGCTCCCATAAGCAGTGTGTGCACACTGCTGTGGGAACATAGCAGGGGGTGGTTGTTGGTGACTGCTACTGTGCTCAGGGCTGGCATGGACGGAAATGAACCGTGGTCTACCTTCAGTCCTTTTGCGGAGTTGCAAGCCTTGAACAGGCTCTGGAGTTCTAAAAATACTTACATCAGGCAGATTCTGCCCCTGCGTTTGGGGAGAGGATGCAGATTCCTGGTGCTACTCACCCACCATGTTTCTGTTCACTGCGCTTACAAGTTTGGTTCTTACATTTAACGCTGACCCATGAAGAATGGAAGACTGGTTGATTTGCGTGGTGTGAGGTAGGGGTTTAACTATACTTTCATGCTAATCAGCTATTTAAAGACAGTTCATTACATAACCAGACTTTTTTACGGATTTGAAATGTCACTTCTTGTTAAATACAATGCTTTCGTATATTTCAGTCCATTTCTGAAATCTATTTTCTTCTCATACATGTGTTTACACCTATGCCACTACTATACTGTTTTAATTGCTGCTGTTACTTAGTGTGTATTTTGCTGTTTCAGAGAAAAAAATCTCTTTTACAGATCTTTTTTTAGCTCTTGGTAATGCCATGTTTTTAAGCTGGATTGTTATATGGGTCCTTGTTATTTCTCTCTGTTTTTCCTTGTATGAGATATTTAATAATGCACACTTTTATGGGTGTTTACTTTAGGGTTGCTTAAATTCAGAGTGTAATTGGGCGAGAATTGACATTGACTTGAGAAACACGGTATATGTCTTCATTTGTATAAACCTTTCCGTATTCATTGAGTAAAGCTTAAAAATGTCATTATGTAAGTTTTACACATTTCTTGTTAGATTTGTTCTAGATATTTTATGAATTTATATTACTATCTGCATGAAATTGTAACATTTCTAATTGGATTTTACCAATGTATAGGAAACTAATAATTTATGCACTAATTTTTTTATCCAGACACCTTATTGAACACTGTATATTTCCTAAATATGTCCGTGTAGTGACTTTCCGAGCCTTTTTCTGATCCGTAAACCTTCTCTTTGGTGGGAATGCGGCCTTGCTGCGCAATTCCGGTGTCGCGGCGGTTGGTGCCCGTGGGGGTTGAGCACCCTGGCTTCTCCTGTTGGTAAAGGGACAGGTTGTAATTTACTTAAGCATAAAATGAACGTCTGTTTTAGTGATTGTATGTTCACCTCTGCATTTAAGTTACTGTGTATAATTCATTATCTATGACATTACCAATGATTACATTCGCAACATTTTTGGAAGATTATGAAATGCTTGAGCCCTGGTGCCACGTTGCCTTGAGCGTACCTTGTAATTTTTTGTTGAAAGTCGGACTGATAACACTGGGTAAAAGGAACTCAGGTAAGTAGGCCTGTATTACGAGGCTTTACCTTTATCTGGTTGGAGTAGGCTGCACTGTTCGCTGTAGCTGTAGGTGTCAGAGGGTAAAATTCCTTGTCTTCGGGTTTCCCTGGAAACTTCTTAAATACTCCCCTGGTATATGCTGATGTGAGTGGTGGCGGGGGCAGGCCTTACGTATGCTCTGGCCAGGTTTCAGTCTTAGCAAGCCTGTGCCCCTGGGCCCTGATGGACACAAGTACTTCTCAGTTTTGTTTTAGTTTTCACTCCTTGGTTCAAGCAAAAAAGGCTAGAGGGCACCGGAGTTGGGTATTTCTCTTCCCCTACTGGAAGTGGAGCGTAGGCTAGGATTGGATAGTTCTCCTCCCGAGCGGGCTGGTTTCTGGGAAAACCCCAGTCAACCAGGTGCTGGTAAAATAGTTTCTCGTGAGAGTGACCTTTGTTAAGAAGAATGGAATGCCTTGGCTTACTTAAACAGTGGCTACCGTTCCCCACTCTGCGCTGGGAAACACAGTGAGATTTCTCCTGACCTGCGTTTTGAGGACATGGTCGAGTTCCTGGAGGCCAAACTCACAGAAGTGGGGTTTCCCCAAGACTGGGCCCCCCGGGAGTCTCAAACGTGACTCCGGCAGTCCGTCTGTTACAGTTAGGTTCCCACTCTGGGCCTGGGCACGCTGCTGCAGGTTTCTCCTCGTGGCAATTTGTGCTTTTCTGCGTCGGCCTCCCTCTCCAGTTGTGGGCGCGGTGGTTCTCTCCGTGGTCTCAGTTCTCCTGTGGAGCGAAGAGTTGCTGCCTTTCATTTTCTTCAACTTTTTCTTGTGTGGACGGGAGTGGCAGTGTCCAAGCTCTTACATGCCAATAAATCTGAAAGAAATATGGCAAACCAGAAATTGTGTTGCCATTTTTTAAAAGATTGATTTCTTTATTGTTGGTCTTTATAGTGTTTATACCCAAGTGGATCCTGTCCCGGGGTGTGATGTGGGCATACTCACGAATAGCTAAAGTAGATGTAAATGAGAAATTTAAGTACCAGGAGCGTACAGCCTTGGAATTATAAATACGCGACATTGGACATGCATTTGCTGCTGCACAGAGGATACGCAGCTTGAGTTCTGCACACACGCAACGTGTCGGTGTTGTGTTACTGTTCAGTAATGCACATTTGGGTGAACTATTCCGCAGGAGCTCCGTGGGCATCTGGTTCCTTAGTCTTTTGGACTTGCTGAGAAATACGGCCCAAAACTTGACAGGGCAGCGTGTTGTTGCGGTGGAAGCCTAGCTCGGTGTTGGCAGGTAATGGCCACGCTGACCATGGTGTGCGTGTTTGCAGTCCACACACATGTGTCCTCGCTGTCCCGGGGGGGCAGTGGCAAGACTGACTTATCTGAAAGCTGCTCCGTCGTCTGTACCGAGTTCCAAAGGGTTTCCTGAACTTAGTGCCGCATGCCGTCTCTCCCACTCGCTCCTGACCACCCCTGCTCCTGCGCATTCCATGTGTGAAAAAGGAACAACCCGATCCTGGGAAGAACACAGACTGCATTTGTTTGTGTAGTAGCATAGGAATTATACTTCTGTTTCCTGCTTCTCACTTTAGCATAGTACAGTGTGGAATACAGTATAGTCCCAAGTTTTCTGACCCGTGGTAATCCAAATCTTTTTAACTTGTGGTAGTGTAAATGCCATAGTTGCTGTTGCAAATTTAAAATTGGATGGTGCCTTGCAACTTAATTCTTTAAAAACAAAGATTTGTAAGCTGTTTACACGATTGATGTTAGTTCTTGAGCTGCAGTACTTACAGTTGTTCATTGGAATACTGGTGGGCTTCCCCCACCCCCCAGCTTTATTGAGGTATAAGTGGTATACAGCACCCCACACACACACATAATTAATGTACACAATCTGGTGAGTTTGACATATATGCACACTCATATTACCACTGCTACAGTCAAGGTAATAAACTCCGATATCCTCAGAAACATTGAATATTGATGTATAACCCCCCCTTTTCAATTAATTTTTCATGTCTCCCCCACTTAATGTTTTTTGCCACGTGGTACTGATAAGTTATAATGTTCTTTGTCTCTGAAATGTGTTATTTTAATTGGATATAGATGTGCAGTCACCACTGCTAGTTCCTGCAGTGACACTGGTGTTTCCACAGCGAGGGCCGGGTGCTGAGGAAGTAACCGTGGGCACGTGGGTGTCGCCCTGCCATCCCGCTCTCACCCCGTGGCAGACACACTCAGTGAACGAGTGAGTGCACAGCGTGTCCGTTTGTGACAACTGCTCTGTGGAGGAAGAAAGCAAGAAAAGAAAACAGACATGGGGGCACTGAGGGTGTACAGGGGGGCCTCTGGTGACGTGATATTTCAGTAGGGGTGTAAGGGACCGAGGCGCACGGAAGCCTATGGAAAGAGTGTTTGTGTCAGAGGGACTTGTGTGTGCGAGGGCTCTGGCAGGACCGAGGTGGTCTGGGTGAGGGGAGCCTCCGGCAGAGTGGCTGAGAGCCGAGGGGCGGTGGCAGGAAGCGAGTCATCGACATAGCCGAGAGTCAGGTTGTGTATGGAAGGGCACGTGTTGACTGGTTCGGAGCAAAAACCCAAGTGGAGACACATTTCCCTGTTCTGGTGGTGTGAGCGTCACTGTGCGCCCGGACTGAGAGTCCGCACCGTCGGGCCATACTGCCCACCCCAGGCCAGCGAGCCACCTTCTCGACCTCCTGCATGCTAAGCCAGCGAGTCCTGACTGACGAGCATGCGGTGTGTTCGGTAGACAGTTGGGGGTTGCTAGAAGGCCTTCGAGAGTCTGAAAAGCATTCAAGCCATTACTGCAGCCTGAGAGGGCGAACCAGCAATTCTCTCAGAGGCAGCTAGAGGAACCTAGAGGTGAGGGCATTCTGGGATCTTACGGAATTTATGTACAATGGAAGAGAGCTTGCTCAGGTGTGATGCATCTCTGTGGGTACCATTACAATGACCTCAGAAGGCAAAGATTTTATTTAGAATTTCTGTTTTCTGCAGTCACATTCCATATAACTTAAATGAGGTGTGAATATAGTAAAAATGTCATCTTCTTTCCCTTTTTCTAAAAACAAATATGCATGATCTAGATTTGTGGAATTTCACACAAAACCATATTATATAACCACAGTGATACCAAAACACATGACACCTGGCTGGTGTAGCTTAGTGGATTGAGCGTGGGCCTGGGAACCAAAAGGTCGCCAGTTCAATTCCCATGCCTGGGTTAAGGGTCAGGTCTCCAGTAGGGGGCGTGTGAGAGGCAGCCACACATTGATGTTTCTCTCTCCTTCCCTTCCTCTCTCTCTAAAAATAAATAAAAATCTAAAAAAATTTAAACGTAACATGAATTTATTTAACAAAAAGAAATTATCCTTATCAGTTTACAAATGAAAAGTAACCCCTCCTTTTAAGAAAGGCATCATAGAGTACTGATTCAAATGTTTTAACTGTATTGCTAAACCTGGAAATTTCTAAGACTTTTACACACTGGAACTGCCTGCCCTGTCTCAGGAGTGGCCACTGGGTTTCCTCATAGGTAGTCAGCTTCTCTGGGGCGTGGGGCAGGGTATTCCCTGTGTATTTAATATCATGTGGAAAAAGTTGGAATTCGTCTGTATGTGCTTAGAAACAAACTGGAAAGGCTCGTGGCAGAAGGGTGGACTGTGAGGGTCTTGGTGTTCCTCTCCCGTTGTTTGGTGCCCTTACACAGTCAGGGAGGGTTGGTGAGTGAGTGTCCATAGCATTACCAACAAGTTGAGAAGGGAATAAGAAAGAAGCAGAAAGCCGTATATTTTCAGAAACTAGAACTCTTTTACAAGCTTATAAATGTCAGAGAGGAAATACTGGCTTTAATGCTTTTCTTACATTGATCTTTATTCAGTTTGGATTGGTGTATTACTATATACCTCAAGATGAAGCAGGCCATTTCTTAGCAAGTCATGTGGTTGCTGCCATTTTTTGTTACATAAAATGTTAACATCAGCAAAACTAATCAGTGATCATTCAGAAGTAGACAGTAGTACGATGAATCCCATGCACTCATCTCTGAGCTTCATTAGCTTCATTTTATCTGATCTCATTCATCTGATTCCTGGCTGGGTGGTTCAGGTGGAGCATCCCATACACCAAAAGGTTGCGGGTTTGATTCCTGGTTGGGGCATGTGTGTACGGGAGGCAGCCAATCAATGTCTCTCTCCCATTGATGTTTCTGTCTCTCAAAATCAGTAACCAAACTGTCTCCCTAAGAATTAAAAAAAAAAAGAAATGGGGCATTGCCAACACCTCAGAGGCCTGCTGGTGTGCCCCTGCTCCAGCACTTGGAGGAGCTGGTACGCCGGCCCCTACTGTGGTCGGCACTTCCTTGGTGTGTTTATGATTTTGTGTCTGTGTGTGTATCCCTGAACAGTGTGGTTTCGGTTACCCTTTTTAAGTTTAAAGGGAGTTCTGCTGGTTGTAATCTTTTGTGTTTTCTTCTCTAATTCAATATTAAATTTACAAGGATGATCCAAGTCTATGAATCAGGGAGTATGACTACACCAGGATAGTTTTGAAAGTCAGGGCTGTTAATGGCCTGGTGCTATGGTGAGTGACGCTCTTTTGTGCCTTGGTGTGTATGTGTTGCCCGGAGAACAGCACATGCTTGAGTGTCTCTAGGGAATGTGCTCAGGGGTGAAATTACTGGTTGTAAGGTGGAAGGATGTTCACTCTCACCGTGTGACAGCGTGTTGTGTACATTTGCTGTTACCAAGTCACCTTCCCGCCAGCAGTTTGAGTGTCCCAACCATTGTTTCATATCCTCATCAACACATGGTATTTTCAGACTTTTAGATTTAAAAAAAGTTTTTCATTTACTGATTTCTGGGGGCGTGGTGGGTGGGCATGGGTTGGTTGTTCCACTTACTTACAGATTCATTGGTTGATTCTTGTCTGTGCCCTGACGAAGGATTGAACTCAAAACCTTGGTGCATCCGGCTGGCACTCGTAATAGGCTGAACTACCCGGCCAGGGCCCAGACCTTTACGCTTTTATCAGCCTGGGAGGAAAATACGGCATCTCTTTGAGGTTTGACCTTGCATTACCTTGCATTTTCATATAATGAGAGTGAAAAGTAACCCTTTTGGACTGTTAGGTTGTGAGTCTAGGATTATACACAAATCAGAGGTTTCTTTTTTCTTCTTCAAGCTAACCTGTATATTATTCAGAGTAAGCAGTGTAAACAAATCAGAGATTTCTTGAAATACAATTACCCGGCTCAGCTCTGCCACACTTTTTGTTCATCAGTATTTCCATTTATAGTCTACCGTGAGAGCATTTCTTTCAGAGGACAGAAAAAGACACATGTAGATGAGTTGAAACAGAGTAAGTTAGGCCATTACACTGCAGCAGCTTTTGTTTTTTAGTTAGTTTCAAGTACACTTAAGCGTTAATCTACTATTTACTGTTTCTAAATGCAGTCAGTAGCCACCAGGCATTCATGTCAGCCTGCATACAAAATATGGTAGGGCTCAATTGAAAAAAAGGTGAAAAATAGGAACAGAAGTTCCAGTATTTTCCTTCTGCGTCCCACCAGTTTGTTTTGAGCACCCCCACGGGGAACATACCCACATGGCCGACCATCGGCTGCAGAACAAGTCAGAGCGTGGCTCTCTGGAGTTCAGAACCAGCATTATTTTTATTGTGATACAAGTGATTACCACTAAAAGGAAAAGAAACATGAGGATTTTAAAAAAATATAAACAGTAAAAAACCCACTGTCGTCAAGCAACTAAAAATATAGGTGGCAAATGAGGCCCAATTAAAATTTTTCTATATGGTCATCAAAAAATACTGTCTGTCCGGCCCTGGCTAGGTGGCTCACTTGGTTGGAGCGTTATCGCAAAACCAAAAATACTGTCTGTCCTTATGTTCATAAAGAAAATCTTTCTCATCTGGGAGGTCTCGTTAAGTAGTCAGTGTGATCTCCTATTAACCAGCCCCCTTTTTACACACTGAAACATTTCTTAAAAGGCCTATTGTGTGCTAGTTATCTGACCCCATCTGGGAGGTGGTTATGTTTATTTAGAAAAAAGTCTTCAATTACAAGTTCTGTCACTTGTGTAAATGGTATGAAAGTCAGCTTCTGTTAATGAGGCAGTGGATTCAAATGACTAAAATAAAGGTGCTTCTAACATGCCATTAGCATTAAGTTTTGTGGTGGTCTGCTGATTCGTGGGTTTGTAAACTTAGAAACAGCAAGAATGGAGAGTAAGCCTTCATTTGTCTGGAGTGAGTGGGGAAGGTTCTGGTCCCAGACGGTGGTGTGTTGTGTATCCAAACGAGGGAAGAAAGTAATACTGTTCTGCAAATCAGTACTAGGCAGGTAAAGTTTAGGTAATAAACTGTTCATTGTTGTGGGGAAATACAATGTTTATATGAATTTTGTATAATCTTTGAGTAAAGAGAAAATAAAATTTTAATTTCTGGGACCTAGTACTATGGTGGTATTTTAATAATTATCTGGGACCGAAATTTATGATGTCAGTGGTATTTTGAACACTTTCAGAAACATTTATTAGGAATCTGTTCATCTGTGATATAAACACATGGTGAACATCATTCTGTTTCGTCTTTTTCTGCCTTAGGTTTGTATAGAATGGGTAGATAATGTTACAGATAAAATTACTAACAAACAGGACATTCGTGCCTTCAAGTGGTGTTGAGCAATAGGAAATCAATCTCAGGTTTAGGAGCCTCCGAGTTACGGGTAGCTAAGAAACAGCAGAAAGTCTTTCCCTCTTTTTCTCCTCTTCATGTGAGATCTGGTTTTCTGGAGTTACTTAGATACGGGTGTGAAGTTTAGTGCCAGTACTTATTTACTGTTTGTCCTTGAGTAGATTAATTAAACCTTTGCAAATAGGAATAATGATAAGAAACAGAAATAATAATCCTGTCTCATAGGATTCAGTATATTAAAGTAGATAGAAGAGAAAGTATATTATATAAGGTAACTTATGTAAAGTGCTAACCTGGTACCTGGCTTATAGTAAGTGCTCTTGTTCTGAATGTTGAGTTGATAAATTATAATTTCCTTTCTTTAAATAATTTTGGGGGGATAGGGACTTTGTTTTTATCTCAATTGGTTTTCTTATCTTTTTCTTTTCCTTTTTTTAAAATTTATTGACTTGAGAGAGAAAGAGAATCTGTTGTGCATTTATTGGTTGTTTCTTATGTGTTATTTCTTGTATGTGCCCTGACTGGACGTTGAACCCACAGTCTTGGCATATCGGGATGATGCTCTAGGCAACCAAGATACCCAGCCAGGGCTTCAGTCGGTCATTTTTAAGTAAATTCTATTTGAAATGAACAGGACCCTCAAAGCTTGAGGAGTAAGTCTCTCACCACA